>NC_139002.1:107756520-107969020 GCF_964374135.1 Grampus griseus | reverse complement strand
TCCCTGGTGGCACAGTGGTTAAGAATCCGCCTGCCAATGCAGGGGACCACGGGTTCGAGCCCTGGTCTGGGAAGATCCCACATGCCGCAGAGCAACTAAGCCCGTGCGCCACAGCTACTGAGCCTGCGCTCTAGAGCCCGCGCTCCGCAACAAGAGAAGCCATCGCAGTGAGAAGCCCGCGCTCCACAACAAAGAGTAGCCCCTACTCACCGCAACTACAGAAAGCCTTCGTGCAGCAACGAAGACCCAACGCAGCCAAATAAATAAAATAAATAAATTTATTAAAGAAAAAAGAAGCTACATGAAGATACGCAGCCAGCAACCAGACATACAGGACACCCACGAAAATGCCCAAAGTCCTGCGTAAAGGACAGACCAGAATTCCAAAGCAAATCAACAAACAGTAGCTGGGCATCCGGTGGAGCGACAGGTGCTTGGACGCAGACGTTAACTCTGCCCGGAGGAGCTCGTGACCCGTCAGGGAGACCGGGGCAGGTGGAGGTGGTGGACGGGGTGGAATGGGCCTCGACGTGGCAGCAGCAAATCAGCCGATGTTTCTGGACGGCAATTTGCCAACATGTTTATGGAGCCTTTCAAAATTCTTGGTCTTCCCACCGGTCATTCTAAGGACGTACAGGATCAAGAGTTGGTCCAGGGTTCAGGACAAAGCAAGAGGAGTAAGGAGGCTCATCGCAAGGTTATTTATAAAAACCAGAGAGATTGGGTCTAAACCTTCCACGATAGGGGTCAGTTAAAGGGATGAGCAGATAATAGCTATAGCTATAGATAATATTTTAAATACATGTTAATATTTTATTTTCTAATTTTTATTTTATATTGGAGTAGAGTTGATTAACAATGTTGTGTTAGTTTCAGGTGTACAGCAAAGTGATTCAGCTATACATATACATGTATCTATTCTTTTTAAAATTTATTTCCCATTTAGGTTATTACAGAATATTGAGCAGAGTTCCCTGTGCTATACAGTAGGTCCTTGTTGGTTATCTATCTTAAATATACTAGTGTGTATATGTCAGTTCCAAACTCCCTTTTTATCCCTCCCCCCACTTCTCCTTTGGTAACCATAAGTTTGTTTTCTAAGTCTGTGGGTCTGTTTCTGTTTTGTAAATAAGTTCATTTGTATCTTTTTTTAGATTCCATATATGAGTTATCATACGTTATTTGTCTTTCTGTCTGACCTCACTTAGTATGATACTCTCCAGATCCATCCGTGTTGCTGCAAATGGCATTATTTCATTCTTTTTTATGGCTGAGTAATATTTCATTTTATATATATATATATATATATATATCTCACATCTTCTTTATCCATTCATCTGTTGACGGACATTTAAGTTGCTTCCATGTCTTGGCTATTGTAAACAGTGCTGCAGAACATTTGGGTGCATAAATATATATGATATTTCCTATGCAATGCATGCATACAATAAACACATAGCTACACCACATACCACTGCCCCCGGGAATCGTACCCCACATGGCTGTTCACAAGGCACCAGACAGAAAATGACCCCAGTGACCCCTATGCTATATGTAGGAGTCGAAAGGGTAGATGCCCACTGTTAACAAAGGCTGTCTATGACTAGTAGGATTTGGGGAGACTTTTATGTCCCCCCATAGTTTTCTCTAGTGAACATGTTGTCTTTATCTGGAAAAGAATTAAAATCACTTTCAAAATGAAAAAAACATTTGTTACAGTAAAGGTTTAGTTAAAATGCAATATTCAAAAGGGAAAATGGATTCATTTATTTTGAGGGTAATTAATTTTTTTAAATCATGTATACAAGCAAAGTTGAAACAAATATCACAATAGAACAGGGCAGCGGTGGGTGGTAGGACTCTGGGAGATAGGGATTTCCTTCTTTATACTTTCTCATGTTTTCCAAACTTGTAAAAATATGGAAGAAGTTGTCTAGAACCAAGTGGAGGGGGGGATTCATTTCGACCCTGGGCCGGGAGGCGGGAGAGGTCTCCCAGGAGAGGCAGTGTGGGTGCTGAGCTTGGGGGCCTGGCCAGGACACAAGCAGGCAGACCACCAAGACCACGGTGCCTACCAGGGTCCCCCTGCCCAAAGCCCCCGGCTGGGTGAATGGTGAAGGGGCTGCTTCAGGGGACCCCAGTGAAGCAAGTCACGGGCCACACCAGGTAGGAGAAAAAGCCTTAGCCCAGTGCAGTCACATGCAGGTGGTCATCTGAGAGCCTGGCTGCTCCAGCAAACTGCCCAGAGCGGCCAGATGGTGGCTCGCCCCCCAGGCGTGCCCGGCTCTGGGTGCGCGGAGCCAAGATCGTACCTGACACCTCACCTACCCCGCAGGTGAGAGCCTTGCGAATGGCACAAATAACCGCATCTTCTGTCTCTCCCTGCAGCCACATCTAGGTCACGTGCAGCACAATGAATGTGCCCCTCATCTGCGACTGCGGCTAGGGAGTCAGCAAGGTGGGCTTCGCGGGGACAGAAGCGCCCCTGGCTGTGTTCCCAACCGTCCTCGGGAAACTTTGTCAGGATGGGAGTGCCGGGTGTCCTCCCTGGGGGCCGCAGCTCCTCCCCCACACAGGCCGGCCACGTCAGGTCCGTAGAGCAGGGTGGCTGTGGCGAACGTGCATCAGACTCACGGGGCGCTTGGCTTGGCAAAAGGCAGGGGGCCAGACCCGCCCAGAGTTTCTGCTTCAGCGGGTCTAGGGGAGAGGCTCAGGGTTTGTACTTCCCGCCACTTCTCAGGGGATGCAGAGGCTGCTGGCCTGGGGCCACACTTCGAGAACCACAGACTTAGAAAGAACAGGCCAATTACATATGATAGAAGAGCAGACAGTTGTCAAAAATAATCATGCCCATCTATTTACTGTTTGATTTTCCCACTTCTGAGAGTGGAAGGAGTTCTCCACCTTTAGGAAAAACGTCAGTCCACTAGTACTAGGAGACAACTGACACTCAGCCTCCATGACAGGAGGACAATAGGGATGGGTGGGGACTGAGGCCAAGGCTCTGCCTGAAAGGGCATCTTTGCTGCCTGTTGACATGCAAGAAAGCAGGCCCAGTATTGCCAGATTCTCCTGCTCTTCAAGAGAATTTAGAAATTCAGGGTTTTTTATTGTGATAAAAAATATATATAACATGCAAGTTACCATTTGAACTTTTTTTAAGCATACAATTCAATGGCATTAAGTACATTCACCTCATTGTGCAACCGTCACCCCCATCCACCTCCAGAAAATTTTCATCTTCCCAAATGGACACTCTGTCCCCATGAAACACTCACTCCCCATCTCCCTTCCCCAGCCCTGGTCCCACCACCTACTTTCTGTCTCTATGGATTGAACTCCTCTAAGGACCTCACCTAAGTGGGACCACACGGCATGTGGGGTGACAGATTTCTCTGTCACGTAACAGGGTTAACAAAAGTATATACATACATACATTTGGCCTGAAGGTTAAACAAGATGGTGAATGTATGATTAACACAGCTTCTGGCCAGTAGGAGGTTTCTAACCATTACCTCCTGGGAAATCGGGGTGATCTCATCTTGAGGTCCTTACCTTAATTACATCTGAAAAGAACCTTTTTCCAAATAAGGTCACACTCACGGGTTCCGAGTGGACACATCTTCTGGGGACACCACTCAGCCGACTACAGTGACCTCGAGAAATTGAAGCCTAATGCAGCCTCTGTACCCCGACACTGAATTGATTCTCAGAGACAGAGTTTGGGGTGAAGTAGAAAAGATTCACTTCATTGTTTTGCCAGGCAAAGAAGGCCACAGCGGGCTAATGCCCTCAAGGCTGTGTGTCCCACCCTGGAGGGGGTAGTGAGGAGTTTTATAGCGATGGTTCAAAGAGGGCGTGGTCAGCTCACGGACATTCTTCTGATTGGTTGGTGGTGAGGTAGTCGGGAGGGCATCATCAACCTTCTGGTTCCAACTGGTGTGGGGTCTGTGTGCTTGTGGGCAGCAGACAGTTAACTTCTCCCACCTGGAGGGGGCTTAATATCTGCAGAACAGCTCAAAGATATTGTTGTTTGTATCCCTTGATGGGGAACCAGGACCCTGCCCCAAGGCTGCGCTATTGTTTCTCCTAACTGCTTCTCCCTTGTCTCTGCATCCACTCCCTTCCCTAATTAACAACTGGTTGAACCTGCTTTTTGGAATGCAGGGAAGGTCATGGAGGCCGAATGAAGCCTATTTCCTGTAATCAAGAAACGTAGGGGCTTCCCTGGTGGCGCAGTGGTTGAGAGTCCGCCTGCCGATGCAGGGGACACGGGTTCGTGCCCCGGTCCGGGAAGATCCCACGTGCCGCGGAGTGGCTGGGCCCCTGAGCCACGGCCGCTGAGCCTGCGCGTCTGGAGCCTGTGCTCCGCAACGGGAGAGGCCACAACAGTGAGAGGCCCGCGTACCGCAAAATCCTCAGTGTGGGCTGGCAGGCTGGAGACCCCGGGAGGAGGTGGTGCTGCTGTCTTGAGTCCCACGACTGACCGGGAGCAGAATTCCTTCCTCTTGGGGTACCTCCGTCCTTTCTCTGAAAGCCTTCAATTGATTGGATGAGGCCCACCCACATGATGGAGGGCCATCCCCTTTACTCAAAGTTGACTGATGTCAATGTTAATCTCACCTTCTCAGCAACACTTAGACCAGTGTTTGGCTGGGGACGGGTCAAGACACACCCAGGAGAACAGTTGGGTGTGTTAATTTCCTTGGAGACTGAGCCGTTAGACTTCCGAGAAGGGCCGCCCAAACTCCCCAGATGAAGCTCTTGTTGCTAGCGGTGGCCACTGGCTTTCAGTCCCGTAGGCTCTGGAGTCTGCAGCAGCATGAATGCTGGAGATAAGAAAAGGCCTGGAGAACCTTCCTTCATCTACTGACCGTGGCTGAGCTGAGTGAGAGAGGGGCCTCGACACCCCTCCAAGCCCCTTCCGACGCACAGCTATAGACTGAGCTTTATCCACCGGGACAGCTGCCAGCCACTGCAGCAGGGGGAGCGGAACGTTCTGAAAGCCCTGCGCATCCCCCGCTGCATCTGCAGAAGCAGGAACCCAGTCTGGCCGCCCCTCGATCCTTCCTCCCAAAGTTTCGCGGTCTCTGAGCCTCGTCTGCTATCTGCTCTCTCAGAAACCGAATTCTCTCTGAATAATTCCCCACCAACAGGACAGAATGCATTTACTTCCCACCTCTCCCACCCCACTTTTAGGGGTTTAACTACTCAGTAGCTTGGAGAGGGGGAGTGAGAATAAATTGGGGGGCAGGGGGCAGGCAGTGGGGGGCTTATACTTCCCCTGTTGTAACTGCTGCTGGGTTAGTGCCCTGGGGCGGCCGTGACCAAGGGCTGCTGTCCTGGTGGTGAAACAACAGACATTTAGACTCTCCCGGTTCTGGAGCCCCAAGTCCAGAATCAAGGTGTCGTCAACTGAAACAAACAAACAAACAAACAAACAAAAAAACCCCGCACAGGCTAAAAGCTGAGAAATATGTTTTACTTGGCAGACTTGCTGAGGACTCGAGCCCGGAAGACAGGCTCTCAGACAGCTCTGAAGAACTGCTCTGAAGAGGCAGGGGAGAAGCCAGGATATATAGGGGTTTCGCAACAAAAACCAGGTCGTCGGTATGTCAAAAGATTATTGCTAATTAAGGAAAAACACATATCTCAAACGAACGAATTTAGCGCTTTTCTATGTATGGGAAGATGCAAGCGTCTAGGCTCACTGGAATCGTTCCTTTGATGTGCACCTCAGCTATCTCGGGCCAGATTCTGCTTTTCTCCACCCTCGAGGTGCACGGTCGGGCGGCTGCAGTGACTGATGGCTTGATGGCCGCGACACCCTTTGTTTACTGATATGACAGGCGACCTTCTTCATCTGCGGTGTTTCAGGGCCACACTCTCTGAGGGTCCAGGGGAGGATCTTCCCCGGCCTCTACCAGCTTCTGGTGGGTGCAGGCATTCGTGGGCCTGGTCTGTCTCCATCATCACGGGGCTTCTCTCTCCCCTATTCCCTTCTCTGTCCCAAATCTCCCCTCCCTTCTCTCTCATAAGGACACTTGTCATTGGATCTCAGGCCCACCCTAAATCCAGCATGATCTCGTCTCCAGATCCCTAAATGAATCACATCTGCAAAGACCCTATTTCCAAATAAGGTCACACCAACACAGGTTCTGGGGGCGGCCCGTGGACCTACCTTGGGGGCCACCAGTCAACACGCTGCAGCTGGTTTCTGCCTCTGCTCTGCTCTGCGGTGCCCATGTCGGGGCTGGGGCTCCTCTGGCTACTGCTCCCTGAGAGGTTCTGCAAATAGAAGGCGGCGGGAGGGGACAGTCTTCCCGTTCTCCTGCCCCGTTCAGCCTCCCGCCAGCAACAGCGATTTCCTGCATCCTCCGGCTCCATCCACACAGTGCCCAGTGGCCATGAAAGAATGGCAGGGCAGAGCCCCTCCCAGCCCTGTGGGGCCTCCTCTGAGCCCTTGTTCTGCAAACCCACTGCCCGGTTCTTCCTGCAGCCAAGCAGTGTCGGGTGGTTCTACTCTCTGCCCTGTTTGTGCTTTCGAAACCCTGATGCTGTGTGACCACCTCCTTGTATTCAGTCCCTCTGTTTGAGATCCCTGCTGTGGCATCTCTTGCCCCGACACGTATAATAATTGGTCCTGCAAGGTCAAAACTTAAAGCTGCATTCTTTTCCATTATGGTTTAGAATATTGAAAAATAATGTAAAAAAAAACAAACTAAATACTACAAAAAGTAAAAAAAAAAAACCAAAAAATTCCAAATAACAACTTAACGTTGCCCCATGGAAAATATTCCACAGCCACAGGGGAGGAAAAAATACTTGTTATCTCTACAAAGAGGCACAACAGGAAACGGAGTGTACATAAAGTAGGTTCCATACCTGGGGAAGCATAAGATCGCAGCAAAAAAACCCCAAATTCCTCACCGAAATAGCAACGTGTGACCGAGACGAATGATCAGGCAGCAAACCATCTATCAGGACCGCAGCCGACCGGGCCGTCTGTCTTTGCTTTCCGTGAGACACCTCGCCTGCATCCTCCCAGGCTTCGGGCAAGCCCCTGGGTGGCAGGAAGGAAGTGTCTGTCTCCAAGAGGGGTCGGCATGTAACAGGATGCTCTGCGTGGACTCATTTCCATCCAAGCGCCATGACTCCTCCTGGGCACTTCGGTGTAGCAGCAGGTTGGCAGTGAGACCCCTCGTGGGGGACCTGCAGCCACAGAGAGGCAGGACGAGGCTCAGCTCGGAGTCACCCCGCCCACTGTAACCAGAGCGGTCGGCAGACCTGAGCACCGTCCATGTCGAACCAGGATGACCCTGCTTCTTCTTCACCGCCGCAGGCGCGGTGCCCCAGAGCACCCACCCAGCCCTCCGTCCTGCACCGAGCCTCAAACCTGCACAACGGCCCAGTGTCTCTCCTCGCCTTGTCTGGCGTGCTCCCTAATAAAATCCTCATACCTTTCATCTCTTGGTGTCTGGTTCTTGGTGGACCCAGATTAACACACAGCCGACTCTCAGATCGTTTCCGCATGATAGAACGAACGGTTTAATCCGCATGAAAGTAGATAGATTTATCTTCCTAAAAAATAACAGAAATTAACTTAAATCGCACGCTTTCCCCCACTCACTTTCCAAAGCAAATGTAGAAGCCAGTGTGTCCCTCACCCCATGGTTCTTTCCTCCCCCGCCTCTCTCTTTGTGGCCTTAGTGTCCTCACCTACAAAGTGGGCAACAGCGTGTCCCAGCAGGGGTTCCTCGGGTACACTTCTTCCCTGCAGGTCATTTGCTGAAACCCCTTAGTGGCATTTTGACACAGTGCACGGGTCTGAGAAGGCCATCGATGGCGGTGCTGTGACCCAGAGCCATCCCCAGTGGCACGTCGGGGTTCCCCGCCGTTCACTGCGCACTGACACACGAGAGCCCAGTGAGGCGAGTTGCTCCTGAGGGCAGATCTGGCCTGGCCTACGTCTTTCAGAAGCTGTTGGTGGGAAAGGAAGAAGAAGACTGGTTCATCGGAAATGAAGTTCAGAAAAATCGAGGGAAACTCAACCTGAAATATCCCACCACCAGCTGGCACAACATGGAAAAGGTAGGCTGCAGCTGCTGTTGGGTGGGACCCGCTCCCAGGGCCCCCATCGACGCCGAATGGCAGCCCCGCTGCCTGGCACCTAGGAAGGGATGAACCGCCAGCATCCGGGGCTCTCCCGGCGCTTCCTGGCTCTGGGTCCCTGGAGACACTACACAACGGTACTAACCTCATCGATGCTAGAGTCGGACCTGGGCCTGAATTTTGCCTCCACCGTTTACGATCTGCGTCATTTTGGACCAGCAACTTGGCTCTCTGGTCCTCAGTTTCCTAATCTGTAAGAAAGGGGTATAACTTTTCCTATCACACAGTGCTGTTGTGAGGATTAAAGCGGATGATGGATAAAAAATCCTGAATCCACTCCACACCTATTAGGATGGCTGTTCCTTAGAAAACCAACCAACAAACAACACTCATGCCCCGCCCCAAGAAAATAACAAATGTTGGTGAGAAGGAGGGATTAGAAAACTGAGACTCTGAAACACTGCTGGCGGGAGTGTAAAACGGTGCAGCCTCTATGGAGAACAGTATGGTGGGTCCTCAAACATTAAGCTAGAAGCACTGTATGGTCCAGGATTCCTCCTTCTGAGTGAATCCCCAAAGAACTGGAAGCAAGGACAGGAAGAGATATTTGTACACTCATGTTCATAGCAACGTGATTCACAACAGCTAAAAGGTAAAATGACCCAAGTGTCCTTCAGCAGATGGTTGGATGAGCGCAATGTTGCCCGTCCCTAAAATGGAATATCATTGTCTTAAAAGGGAAGGAGATTCTGACATAGGCTACAATGTGGATGAACCCTGAGGACATAATGCTAAGTGAAATAGGGCAGTCACAAAGGGACAAACAATGTGTCATTTCACTTCCATGAGGACCTAGGGTCAGCAAATTCTTAGAAACAGAAAGTAGGCTAGTGGGGGCCAGGGGCTGGGAGGGGTTGGAGAATGAGTGTTTAATGGGGACGGAGTGTCAGTCTGGGGAGATGGGAAGTCTCTGGAGATGGATGGTGGTGACGGTTGAACAACGATGTGAATATACTTAATGCCACTGAACTGTACACTTAAAACAAGCTTACAGTGGTAAATTTTATGTTCTGATGTGCTGTTTTGCCAAAAGTTTTACTTTTGTTTTAGGTTCGAAGGGTTTGTTGGCAAAAAGACACCACTCGTCACACAAATAGACAATGTCAATTTAACTTTCATAGAAAATCATTAGAAAGGAAGAAATAGAAATGAAAAGGGATAGAAAAGTAAAAGCAGGTACATCACCAGATGGGGCGACACCTACACCCAGACTCGGCGCTGGGAAGTCCTGAAAACAGCGATCTGGAGTCCCAGCTGGCAAAGGTCCCAGGCAGTGCGTCCACCCCGTGGGTGAGACTCCAAATTGCAGTTTAGGGGACTGCCGCTTATGATACCAGGCCGCTAACTGATATCATCCATTTGCATGCAGATATACAGCTCTCGGTTTCCTCAGCAGTGCTGTTTATCTCATTTTGTGTATCGTGCAAATTTCTAGACCCCCAGGAAATGACCAGGTGGAGGAGGCTCAAGAAATTCCACGATCCACTCCCTTCTTTTTCTTTAAAGTTTTAAAAATTAATTTTATTTATTTATTTTTGGCTGCGTTGGGTCTTCGTTGCTGCACGCAGGCTTTCTCTAGTTGCGGCGAGCGAGGGCTGCTCTTCGTTGCGGTGCCTGGGCTTCTCATTGCGGTGGCTTCTCTTGTCGCGGAGCACGGGCTCTAGGCACGTGGGCTTCAGTCGTTGCAGCACATGCGCTCAGTAGTTGTGGCTTGCAGGCTCTAGAGCGCAGACTCAGTAGTTGTGGCGCACGGGCTTAGTTGCTCCGTGGCATGTGGGATCTTCCCGGACCAGGGTTCGAACCGGCGTCCCCTGCCTTGGCAGGTGGATTCTTAACCACTGCGCCACCAGGGAAGCCCCTCCCTTCTTTATCTTAAGTGCCGCCAGACTTGCTGGCGGCAGCTCACAAGCAGGCACGTAGTCCAGGCAAGGTCACGAATCGGTTCGAGGCCTAATATCGCCTCTGAAGCCTGAGCAAGACGATTTCCATTTCAATCCTCCTAACACGTGCCCCCCACTCTCCTCAGATCTGACACTACTCCTTCTACCAGGTGCTGCACGTTGCCCCAAAGCAGCATCCTCTCATGCTGACAGAGCCGCCCTTGAACCCGACGTCCAGCAAAGAGAAAGGGTCGCAGGTAAGAGGCCAGGTGGTGGGCAAGGGGGTCAGGGAGAAGGCTGTGTGGCGGGCAGCTCGGGCCTCCCCCCAGCCTCGGGCTCCCTGCGGAGAGACTGAGATACCAGCTGAGACCCATCCTCTTTGACATTAGCGGCAAGAGTGACGGCAGCCTCTGGAGAACTCGCCAAGCAGTGTGGTACGGACGAGGTGTTTAATCTGAATGATTTCATCTAGACCTATAGCTACTCTATGGGCAGGGCGATTATTAACCCCTCTGCACAGATGAGGAAATTGAGGCTTCTGGGAGTGGAAGTAACTTAGCTGAGGTCACCCAGCGAGTGGCCTGTGGACCCGCCCAGACCCCGGGGTCTGAGTGCACAGCCCCATTCTCAACACTGATGCCTGGTGTGTCCTGCCTGCAGGTCTAACCCTGACTTAAAAGCTCCCAGACCTCCTCCATCTCTGGGCCTCACGCGGGGCCTGACATCCCCGCACCCCAAGGAGTTGGTGGTGTGTGCTGGTCGGATTGCCCCAGATTGAACTGGATTGAACTGGGTGGTGGAGCCCGTCAAGGCTGCTGGGGAAAGGGGGGTGCGCCCCCAGTACAGTGGCAGAGTACTCCTCAGGCTGGAGCGGGGTCCAGGTGAGGTGGGGACCACAGGGGCTGCCTTATTGAGGACTGAGGTGAGCCAATTAAGCAAGCAGCCATGTCCCACCACCTGGCCCCGACTCCCTGGAGCCCAGCGGTGCCTCCCGCCGTGAGCGGTGACCCAGCGGGCATGCCCAGTGGCCCATGCACCACCTGCACACAGAGGAGGCTCGTGCCATGTCCCAGAAGCAGAGCACCGCCCAGCACAGCTCAGGATGCGTTACCTTATGCCGCCTCGTGTAACACAGCACTCAGGGGAGCCAGTGAATCTCCCCTGCATGTGGGCAGGTCGGTCACAGATGTGGGCCCCGCCGGGCGCCATGTGGACCTGGCACAGGCCTGCAGCCTTGCCACATCAGATACCAGCTCCGAGAATGCCAGTTGCCCACTGGGGCCCCTGTGAGCTGGAGAGAGAAGACAGAGACAGAACTGTCCCTCACCCGAGGGAACGTGCCACTCCAGACTGCCTTATTCGGGGTCCCCCAGAGAAACAGCACCCGTCGGAGACGCACATAGAGAAGGAGGTTTATTATAAGGGATTGGCTCACGGGATTATGGAGGCCAGCAAATCCCAGGGTCTGTAGTCGGCAGGGTGGACCCCAGGAGAGCGGATGGTGTACGTTCCAGTCCAAACGCAGGAAAAACCGACGTCCCAGTTCAAAGGCCACCAGACAGGAGGATATTCCCTCTTATTCAGGGGAAGGTCATGCCTTTTGTTCTAGCCAGAACTTCACTGATTAGATGAGGCCCCCCGCTTTGGGGAGGACAACCTGCTTCACCCAGTCTATGGGCCAAAATGTCAATCTCACAGACAGACCCAGAGTCACGTTTGACCCAATGTCTGGCCCTTCCGTGGCCCAGGCACGTAGACACGTTAAGACACCCTCACACAAACTGCACTGCTGGCCACACAGCCTGTCTTGGGCACTTCCCCACCCTTCCCGGGCCCACTGCCTGCCTTTCTGTCCTGACTGTCTCCAAATTTACCCTCTAATCGTATCAGGATCCCAGCAGGAAACCAAAGCACACTCACGTCAGGTAATGTTGGTGAGGGTTTGTTAAAGAGATTGCGTACCAAGGTGAGCATGAGTCTTAGAAAAGCAGCACGAGAGGGTTGCAGAGCCCCCGGGTGGTGACGGGGAGCGTCCCCTCGCCTCCACTCCCAGGGCTGAAGGAGCAGCAGGGGGATACCTGCATCTGGAAGGCTCAGCAGGTAGGAAGAGGACCCCTCAGGTCTCCAGCACCCTCTCCTGCATCCCCCGGCTCTCCTTCTGCACCCCCACGGGCAGATCCCGGTGGGTCACCTCGGGGGGAGTCTGTGACTACAGCCCAGGACAGAGAGAGGTGCCAAAGAGCGGAAGCTCCTGCAGGCTTCTGAAACAGCAGGCGATGGGGGTCCGCACCGGGGCACAAGGAATGCCACCTCACTGTGGACAAATGGGCTTCCCCGCATCTGTGGGCGCCACGACGAGCTCCCCAACATGCAGGCCCCTCCGAGCAGGGTCCCTTCCCTGCCTACGTCCGTCTGTCCAGCAGTCCATGTCCAGGGCTCCTCCCGGAGACTGGGACAGGCTGAGAAGTGCAGGGTTGATTTTTCTCCTGGAATAAACCTGTATCTGAAGAGGATTTCTGGGGGCCGTGTCCCAGAAGAGAAGCCAACGGGGGAGCAGCCCAGCGTACAAGGAAGGGCCCAGCCTGGCCTTAAGACCTCTGGCTGCACCAACGTGTGTGACCTCAGGCGGCTGACTGGTCCTCTCAGTGTCCTGGTTTCCTCCTCAGAAGGATGCTAACGGTATCGGCCCTGGGGTCGCTGTTGAAATGAAATGAGTTAATGCTGTAAAGCGCTTGTCCCAGTGCTTAGCGCCCATTGAGCCCTCAGTAAATGCTGGTTCTTGTCCCCTGGCCTCAGTTTTCTCATCTATAAAGTGGGAGTTTGACCGCAGGAACCCTGAAGACCCTTCCAAGCTCTGTGACCTCTGGCCTCATGCCAGGCCAGGGGGAGCGGAGGTTGGTTTATGTCTTTGTGTTTTTAGGGGGAGCGGTCTCTAGTTGGAGCATAAAAGATGCCCTCCCTCCTCCATCAGGATCCAAATTCCAGGACTTTTTTTTTTTAATTCCAGGATCCACCAGGTTCCAATGTGGGGGGCACCCAGGAACAGCACAGACTTACAGGCTAGTCTTTGTATGGACATGTGTTTTCACTTCTCTTGGGTAAATCCTCAATCCCCCCAGACCCTGCTCTGCAATAACGCACTTAGTGGGCAGCACGCTTGGTGAGTAATGAGCTCGGTGGCGTATCCTGGCCGTGTGTAATACTGTGTTTTAGTAGAGACGTGGATGGACCTAGAGACTGTCATGCAGAGTGAAGTAAGTCAGAACGAGAAAAACAAATATTGTATATTAACACATATTTGTGGAATCTAGAAAAATGGTACAGATGAACCTGCTTGCAAGGCAGAAATAGAGACACAGACATAGAGAACAAACCTGTAGACACCAAGGAGGGAAAGGGGGGTGGTGGTATGAATTGGGAGATTGGGACTGACATATATACACTAACTAATATGTATAAAAGAGATAACTAATGAGAACCTGCTGTATAGCACAGGGAACTCCACTTCACTGTACAGTCGAAACTAACACAACCCCAATCAAAAAAAAAAGTGCTGTCTTGACCCGGTTAAGAGGTCTTTGCTAGAGGCCGGTTAATTTCCCTCTTAGGCAGCTGGTTAAGTCTGCACCTCAACCGCTCCCCTTATGGTCCTGTCACACACCCCAGGGCCACGATACACCTGCCCTAATCACTTCAGAACCGGGTACCAGACCATTAGGGACTGCCCCGATGCACAGAGGCCGTGAAATTATTCAAACGAGCCAATCCAAGGAACCCGTGCAACCTAGCAGAGCACCCTGCTGGCCACCCGTGAGCTGCCCCCGGCAGCTCCAGCTCACTGCAACCCCATCCTTGGGTGCCGCGCCCCCGTGGCCCAGCCTGGCAGCTGTCCCTGCTTTGGAGCTGTATGTAACAAAATCCGCCTTCCATCTGTCTGAGTGACACCGTGTTGGGTCCTGCCATCAAAAGAACCTGTACTCCTATGGCCCCGTGTCACCATCTTGCAGGAGAATCATTCGTTCACCCAGCCAGGTTCACAGAGGCAGTGCCCTGCCGTGTTCAGCAGCCGTGTTCACATCCCACTTTTGCCACCTGCTGCCTCGCATTCTTGTCCAGTGGTCTCTCCTGTGGATGGGGGGGGGCTCCAATATCACATACCCCCGGGGGTCACCACGGGCTGTAAACGCAAGGCTGTGCCTACCCTGTTCACTCCTCCCACCTTGTATACAGTCAGCACCCAGGAGAGATTTCCTGACCAAGCCACGTCTGGACTAAGGGTCTGGCGTGCAGTTAACACACAATAACGGTTAGCTTTCATTGTTCCGTTTTAATAAAACAAATGAATCCTCCCACGTGTGAGAATTTCTGTAACATCTGCCCGCCCTCACAGAGCAGAAAGAAGGATGTATTCAGTGGAGGGACCGGTAACGGTTTCACAGAGACACTGGGAATTCAACTGCATCCCCACTGTGAGAAAACGGTGGTTCATAAGATGACGTGATGCCCTGTGATCAGTCCTGAGACGGCCCATAAGGTGCTGTCCCATTAGTACCTGGGAAGAACGCGAGCCCATTTTACAGACTGGGAAACAGTGTGGCAGCGCTCGTCAGGGCAGCGCTGGCATTCCTGACCCTGTTGTCTGGATCCCTCAGGGGGAGCCCAGGGCTTCGGGCCAGTCGGCCTCATGTGCTCATGGAATTAAGGGAAACCCGCCCCCTGAGTGTTCCGCGCTTTCCCGCAGAGCCTGTTTGAGACCTCCAGCGTGCCGGCCCTGTATTTAGCCATATTCCCTATATGGCTCGTGGGTAGGTGGTTCCAACCTGTGCTCACTCTCCACCTTCAAGGACGTGTGGGTCACCAGTGAGGAGTGTATAAGGACATCGGTTCCTCCATCGTCAGGAGGATAACCCTCTGATTGTGACTGTCCGGACCCCATCGCCTGTCTCATCAGCACAAGCTCCAGGCTGAGCCCCAGCTTGGCTGGATTGATCAGAGCTCAGAACCAACTCAAACGTGAAGGCGGCCCTCCCTCCCCCAGACTTCGACAAGAAGGGTCAAGAAAGGACAGACAGCATCTTGGGAAACGCTCGCAAGGCACTCACTATGTCGGAGCAGAGTCACGAGGGGAGGGAATTTCCGGCGACCCCTGTGTATTATTTCAGCGTGGCTAAGCTGTGCTGCCGTAACAAACATTCCCCAAGTCTCAGTGTCATAAAACAAAAGTATATTTCTCACCCGTGCTACACGCCCATTGAAGGTCACAGGGGCTCTGTCCTGCTTTACCCTCACGCCATCTAGAACATGGTCATGCATTGTGGGTGCACATAAGGGTGCCCTGGAGGGCCTTTCACTGGCAGCAAAGGGACACATGGCATGTCTGCTCAATTAATTGTCCAGAACAAGTCACGTGGCCCCAAACCACCACGGAGGCTGGGAAGTACCACCCTGCCGCAGACCTGGCCTCCAACATGGGATAAACAGCGCAGATGCTCTGGTTCACAAGCGCACAGTTAGGGCACATTCATGCAGGGGGCATTACGTCCTTCACGGATTTATTCCTCATCACGTTGCCGTGAGATTGGCCTATTCAAGCCGACTTCGTGATGCCGGAGCTGAAGCTGAGAGACGTTTATGAGTTTGAGAGAGGTCATTTCAACAGGGATGGGGAGTTTACACCTGTAGAGAACTCCTAGTTGGGACACCAGAGGGTGAGGGCAGAGAAATAAGGGGAGAAAGTCAGCACGAGCATCTACGAAGAAGTTCCCACCCTGGAGGCCCAAGTTCACCTTGTGAAGGACCGTGGAGGGCCGAACAGAGCAATGGGGCATCCTCTCGGCGGACGCTGCCTGGGGAAATCCCACAGTGTCGAAAGTAAGAGCAAATTCTAGAGGCCGTAGGAGAAAACAACAAAAACCAGGTAAACTATAAAGTAAGGTTACCAGAAAAATCCAGGCTGCCCAAGGAAATTGAATTTCAGAAATGCAACACATAACTTTATGGTATAAGCGCGTCCCAAAGATGGCATGTGTTCTTATTTGCTAAATCTTTCAACCTTACTCTAAAATAAAGAGGCTTTGATCTGCACCAGAATTCTTACCTGCAAAGCTGCTACTACAAGATAAGAGGACAAAACCACGAGGAGGAGAGGAAGGATGCTCTTGAGCTGGAAATCTCATACCTCCCCCGACTGGGGTTGGAATGTTGGGAAAAACATCATTTGGCCACCGGCAAAGACTCAGAAAATTTACCACCCACCTGCCCTCTCTCTCTAATAAAAAGTCAAAGATTATCTATGAGATGAATAAAGAAACAAGCTAAGAAAAGAACAGTGGGGATTAAGGAAGACCAAAGTGGGAGTTACATCTAAATAATTGTTTATACGGAATTTTTAAAAAGCAAAGCAATGTGGAACCAAAAAATCTCAGAGCATCTCAACATGGGGGGTGGAGCGGGGTTAGAGGCAAGAATGAGGAAGAAGATGAATCTGTGGATAATATGGACATGATTGAACTCCGATATTGCTGGGAAAGGATAAGCTTCGATGTGCATGTTCGTGATGTAAGGGTAACAGGCCACTGCGCCATCCAGACCCAGCCTGAACCCGTGAGATTCTGTCTACTGTCCTCAGCATAAAATAATGGCCACGCAGCCTGCCCTAAGCCCTGCACCTGCCCAGGTACCTCAGGCCCTGGAAGGGAACCGTTCTAGCAGCCTCTGCTGCCTGTGAAAATCATCTCCCTCTTGGTGGAATGCCATTGCTTACGGCAAACAGTGGTTGGTTTGTTTCAGTTAGCAGATGTTCCTGTTTTTTTTCTGACCTGAAAGCAAGTATCATTCTTTCCATAAATTTGGAAATAGGAGCGAAAGTTGCTTGCCGTTACCTTTCCGTTAGCTATTCACCCGGCACGATGCCTCTGACAGGGCATTCCTGTGCCCTGATCTGTAGGCTGAAGACCACCCAGACATCCCCCCTCTTGATGACAAATTTCACTTTGAATGATGGTAGTTGAACGAATAGATCAGGATACCTTTATGGTAGTAAACCTTCAAGTAACGCTTTTAATGACTTGTAAGTGGACGATGGAATCTAAACGAATTCCCCTTTATAATATTCTGAATTTTGTACTATCTGCGTTCAACTTTCAACAATTGTTTT
The DNA here is from genome assembly GCF_964374135.1 of Grampus griseus. Classification (NCBI taxonomy): domain Eukaryota; kingdom Metazoa; phylum Chordata; class Mammalia; order Artiodactyla; family Delphinidae; genus Grampus; species Grampus griseus. The sequence continues at coordinate 107,951,812 of NC_139002.1, read as the reverse complement.
GATTAGCTTAAGGGAAACCCGGGGGAAAGTAGCAATAAATGGGACTCGTGTAACATGAAATTACAAAGGAAAGTGAAAATATAAGTCATGAATCTTCTCACCTTTTTAGGTGCATTTAGCTTCCAAGTACATCAGGCAAAGGGTATAGTGCCTAGAAAGTGCTGAGAACTCCGTCAGAATTAGCGTGCCCCAGTCAAACCCCTCGGTTCTGTCCAAGTAAGGAATAGCGCCACTCAGAATCTTTAAAGTAATTCTTGTCTTTTCTCTTTCATGGCCCACATAAAGTGTAGCAAATCTTAATGATTCTACCTCCAAACGCTATACAGAATCTAATCATTTCTCACTGTGCTCCTCCTCTCCCTGAGGCTTTGTCACTGTCCCCTCTCGCCTGGAATTTCCAGCAGCCTCCTGCCTGAAGTTCCTGCTTCTGCCCAACAGCCAGAGTGACCTTTGAAACACACAGATGAGATCACAGCATCCTTCTGCATAGAACCCTCCGTGCAAGCCCGATGAGCCAGCGCTTCGCGCCCAGCTGGGTGGTTATAATCAAGAAAACAGACAGCAAATGTTGTCGAGGATGTGGAAAATTGGAACCTTGTGCATTGCTGGTGGGAACGTAAAGGGGTACAGCTACGATGGAACACAGTTTAGAGGTTCCTCCAAAATCTTAACGTAGACTTACCGTGTGATCCAGCAATTCCACTTCTGAATATATACCCCAAAGAATTGAGAGTAGGGACCTAAACCGTATGTGTACAGCGATATTCATAGCAACATTATTCCCAACAGCCAAAAGGTGGAAACACTCCCCGTGTGCATCGATAAACGCGTACTTACACAAAATGTGGTCCATCCATAAATGGGTTTTATTCAGCCATAAAAAGGAAGGAAATCCTGACAAATGCTGCCACATGGATAAACCCTGAGGACGTGAGGCTGAGTGAAAAAAAGTCACAAAAAGGACGGATGCCGTCTGATTCCACTCGTAGGAGGTCCCTAGAGGAGTCATATTCACAGAGACAGACAGTAGGGTGGTGGGGGCCAGGGGCTGGGGGAGCGGATGGGGAGATTGGTTTAATGGGGAACTGAATTTCAGTTTTGCAAGATGAGAAAAAGAGCTCTGGAGATGGACGGTGGAGATGGTTGTACAACACTGTGAATGTCCCTGACGCCACTGAGCTCTCCACTTAAAAATGGTTAAAATGGTCAATTTTACTTTATGTATATTTTACCATAGTAAAAATTTTGAAAACTCCCAATGGGCTCTCATCCCAGAAGGAAACGTACAGGCTTTACTCGAGTCTCTGCCTGTGTGACCCGCCCTGCTGCCAACCCTGTGACGTCACCCCCCCATGCTTCCCGTCACTCACCCACTCTGGTCACACCTGCCTGCGGGCTGCTCTGCTCAGACCCACTCCCACCACAGGGCCTCTGCTGCCCCGACACAGTGGCCCCAGAGAGCTCCTGGCATGACTCACTCCCTCACTGTGTTCAGGTCTTTGGGGAAACTCTCTTTAGCAGAGAGCCTTGTCCCGCCCACACCACTCTGTCTGTGTCCTGCTCTGTGTGCTTTTCACGGCTCTGATCTCTCTGCAGAGTTTTCCTTTGCTTCTGTGTATCGTCTGCCCTCCAGCTGGGATGCCAGGCCCTCGAAAGCAGGGACTGTGTGTGTTTGCTCACAGCTGAATCCCGGCATGTCGGTCCACCATGGTTGTTCAACACGTATCTGTTGAACAAACGAGTGAATGAATGAAAGAAATGGACAAAAAATAAAGAAAACTTATAGAAAGTGGGCAAACTACAGGGATTGGTGATGCCCAGCAGAGAACAAGATGATAAAATTATGAATCAATGCTCCAACGCACTGATGGATTTCTTTGGATTTGGTGGAATTAGAAATTCTACAGGGCTTCCCTGGTGGTGCAGTGGTTGAGAGTCCGCCTGCCGATGCAGGGGACGCGGGTTCGTGCCCCGGTCCGGGAAGATCCCACGTGCCGCGGAGCGGCTGGGCCCGTGAGCCATGGCCGCTGAGCCTGCGCGTCTGGAGCCTGTGCTCCGCAACGGGAGAGGCCACAACAGTGAGAGGCCCGCGTACCACGAAAAAAAAAAAAAAAAAAAGAAATTCTACAAGCTAAGAAAAACAAAGATGGGAGTGAGATACTGCTCGACACCTGCTAAGTAACCAGGTACCACGTACAGAGGAAGCTCGTGGGGAGAGGCGCCCTGGAGCCCAGGCACAGCCATAATCTTCGCCTAAGCTTCACCCCCACCCCACCTGTGAGGGGACATTCCTGCCAGACTCCCTGCAGTGTTGCACGTGCCAACGGAGCCTTGAGCACTGCAGGTGGACATGGGGACAGACCGGGGGAATCAATATATAACGCTCGGTCCATACAAATCCTCTATTTCTATGTGGTGCTTAAAAGCAATGAATTATCCATAGGAGATTTTAAGATGCTCTGTCTTAAAAATCTGTGTTGAATTTTTTAAAGTAAAAATGGAAATCTATAGCTCGAGAGATCTACTTTCTATTTGTGTAAAGTTATAAAAGCACATGGTTTAAAGAGTCAGACTATTCTAGGGAACTTCCTGCAAAGGGCCAGATAGTAAACATTTTCACTACACAGTGTCTGTCGCAACGACTCAACTTTGCCTTTGTAGAGCGACAGCTGCCCTTGACGATGTAAATCAATCCATTTACGTTACTTATGATGCTGGATATATTTATTTATTTTTATACTGCTCTTTTGAATGCTTTTCGTTTCTTTTTACATTTTTTACATTTACGGTTCTTCTATTGAACTGACTTAATTTTCTTCATTCCCCAACTGATTTGGGAGTATGTATGTTGTTTCTTTTCTCTTGTGGTTACCATAAAATCTTTACAGGCTTGCTAAACGTAAAGTTGGGGATGAATTCGTTCCTACCGCTACCTCTGGAGAGATTGTAGAACACCCGTGTTCCAGTCTCTCCTCTATTTTATTTCTGTCTTGGGTTTGAATTGGACTTTGTTTGTTCCTTTAGAAGTCCTCTTAGCGAGGGTATGCTGGTGGCAAACTCATGCCTATCTGAGAATGTCTACGTTTTGCTCACACTTTGAAAAAACCTTTGATGTATAACCCACATGGCATAAAAATCCATCCACTTACAGTAGGTAATTCAATGTTTTTAGTAAATTTATAGCATCGTGCAACCGTCACTGCAATGTAAGTTTAGAGCATTTTCATCAACCCTAAAGGAAACCCTGTATCCCTTAGCAGTCCTTCCCCATCCTCCCCTCCCCCAGCCCCTGGCAGCCACGCATCTGCCTTCTGTCCCTGTGGATTTCCTTATTCAGGACATTTCATAAAAATGGAAACACACAACACATGGTCTTTTGTGTGTTTTCAAGGTACATTCGTGTTGGAGCGTGTGTCAGTAATTCATGCCTTTTTATTGCTGAATGATATCCCATTGTACGGCTGGACCACCTTTTGTTTATTCACTCATCTTTGATGCTCACCACTTCCGGGTAGACCCATAAGCACCACCCCCACACACCCCCTCCCTCCCTGCTGCCTAGATTGGAGTCGACCTTCAGCTGACCTTGGGAGCTCTGGGTTGCAGATGGAGCCTGGGTCCTGGAATCCCCTCCTCAGAGAAGAGGCACTGAGGCTGTTAGATGCTCAATAAACAGACTTGTGTTGGGTTAAGCTGCTGAGACTGAGGCTTATCTGTTAAAGCCGCTGGTGTTTTAACTGATGTATGTGTGAAGCGTGCAAGTTGGGGGAGAAGGAATAAACTGGGCTTTCATCCTTTGAGACCTGAAGCTAGCCAGACCTCGATTTTTCATTTTAATAAGATAATAAATCACACACTCCTTTTTTGTTATAAATGTTTGAATTGAGTTTTTCTTTATCACTTGGGAGCCAAAATACCTATACGTGATGCAATCTACAATAACCAATTAGAAAATAAAATTGGGAAAAGGCAACAAATGCTATAAAATACCTAGAGAAGAAAAGTAGACTAACAAGAAATGTACAAGACTTAACATTAAGAAAACCATAAACCTCTATTGACTTGCTAAAGAAGACTCAGATAAAGGGAGAAAATAACATGCTCAAGGATGAGAAACAATATATAGAACGTCAGCTCTCCCCCGTTCACCTAGAAATTCAGTGCAACCCTCATCACAACCCAATGAGACCTGAGTGGAATTTGACGAGATGATTCAAGGTTCATTTGGAAGAGAATATACACAAAATACCAAGAACGGCCCCAACAAGCCCTTGGGGTGTCCAGAGCAGCCCCCTTTCACAGCAGCCAGCAGCACACCCGGGCCGCGGGCCCAGCTGCACCTGAGTCTCAGGTGTCCCTCAGAGAGCCACTTCCCAGCGCCCTAGGACGTGGCCCTGGCAGGTCGAGGGCGCCAGGATCCGGGGCACAGCATGTCAGGAGTGATACCTTTATGGTTCAGCGCTCTTTCTCCCTTCTGGATCTCCCTTTGGTGTTGGTTTGGATGAGGTTTATAACCACCCTCTCATGCAGGTGCGGGCATGTGCCCAAAGCCTGGCTGACCCGTCCCAGTGGGATGTTACCCAAGGCAGGCCAGTGAGGCTCAACTCCAGGATGCTGGCTGTTGGGTAGCAGCTCCTGTGAGGGAGCTACCCTCTTAGGCAGAAGTCTGAAGCTGCTGGCAACCCTCAAGCTTCCACAATGGGGAACCTGCATGAGAACTAAGCCATTGCAGGAGAACCCCCAGGAGTGGGGAGGGGAGAAAGAGAGGGAGGGAGAGAGACAGAGAAAAGAAAAGAAAGGGAAAAGGAGAAAGAGATTCTGATTCCTCACAGCACGGCTTTAACCAACCAAGCCTGAATTCGATCACGGACTCATTGTTTGGGAAGCCAGTAAAATCCACTTTTCTTTAATCTAGTTTGTACTTAAAGATGATTCTTTAAAACAGAGGAGGTCTGGGACCCAATCTCAGGGCTTCTGGATAAATAGATAAAAATAAATAAAAACCTTTTTCTTGTCAGTGTATTTGGGACAGAATTTTACATTGGGATTTAGACTTGGATAATCTTTTCCAAATACCCAGCTTCAGAACAGGTCTCCTCCCGGGGATGCATTAGCCACTCCCTCCCTCATTTTCTCGGTCACCAAAAAGCCCCTTTCTACCAGGGGCTGAAGTCAGAAGGTCCCCTGCCATGCAGCTGGCAGGTTTTGTGAGGCTCTATTTTCCTAAGGAAGAGCCCCGTGCATCTGCCCGGAGCTGGTAGCCCTTGCTGTCTTGACATCATCACCGCCAGCACCGTGAACCCAGGCTGGCTCTCCGGCGATGAAGCCACCCGGCAGCAGAAGGCCTCCAGCGGCTCTCTATCCAGTCCCCACGTCTCAGCCACCAGAACAAGCCACAGGCTGTGACTAAAGGAGCGGCCTCCCTTCCCTGGGTCTCTTTCTTGCCTCTGTTCACCCCGTCATCCAGCAGGCAGCTTGTAGTGGGTGCCGTGCTGAACGCTCAGGATAGAGACGAAAAGCATTGACCCTGCTCCCCAAACTCCCCAAATATCTAAGAGAGGCTTCCAGTGGAAGGGATGCTGGTGAGAGGCTCAGAGAGAAGATTCCCACCTTGTGTTCCACGTGGCAGAAGAGAAATCCACGCTGCAGATGCATACAGAGGGCGTGTCTCACTGGAGGGGTGAAAAACCCATTCAGTGGAGCGGGGGCCAAGGCGAATTTAAAATAGAAATAGATCCTTCTGGAATTCCAGGAGAAGCAGGATCACCGGGCATCAAGAGGGGCGAGGTCCACACACATTCAGGAGCCGGGGTGGCAGAGGGTCTCCTGAGCCTTCTCTCTGGTCTCCCCCGACTAAGACTTGCTGTTCAGAAAGGGGGCATCTGTCAGGTGCCTCGTCAGCCAGTGGTCAGCCTTCCCGGGGGCAGGTGTCCACACAGCCAGGTGGCAGGAGGGGCCGACGCCCGGGGCTGCGGACACGGGCTTGTCTCTGTCCAGTGCAGGCCACCCCGCCCCTCCCCGCGACACCACCGTCCGTCTCTGACCCTGCCCTTCGCCGGTCAGGAGTCTTAGTGTGGTCAAGGTCCCCAGACATGCTTCCCTTCCTGTTACAACCTCAAAGCCCCTCACCAAGCCTGCACGGAGGCTGCTTTCTGAGTGGCCACGCCAGGACAGAAAGTACACACAGGAGTAAAGGCAGGTGTGGACAGAGCTCTGAAGAGCCCGGGGCAGCTCCGGAAGCCCTCCCCTGGGAATCCCCAGCTCCACCTGCCCAGAGAGGCTGTGGAGTCCTTCCCACTCCGGTGCTCTGAAGAGCTCTTCCCAGCATAACTCCAGATGGCACTCCTGGAACCTTCTAGGCGGTCAGCAGGGCAGTGGGAGATTCCAGAGGAGTGTCCAGACAATGGCTCCTCTGAATGTAACAGGATGGCGTTAGGGGCCTCGGGCCTGAACTGGGGGTGACTGAGAAGGAAAGAGCTGTGTTCTCCGAGCTCAGAGGACCCCAGGCTGCTGGGCCACCGTAGGGAGGGGGTGCTCAGGGACAGACTGATACCACCCTCCCCCCCCCCCCCCGCCCACCGCCAAGCATGCGCAGCTGGGAAGCAGGTGGGCTTGTCCGTCCAGGAGCTCCGTGTGCATCCGGAGAAGCCACGGCCCCTCTCAGCACCATGGACAGGGGGCACCTCCCCTCCCCGAGGCCAGGGACCCCGGCACCCCAAACTCCCACGTGCTCCGAAAGGGCAGAGGGGCAGTTCATCCTCCACTTGGGTATTGCTCTGCCCCCGCCTGATGCTGTGCTCGGGGCTGTCGGGTACAGCCTGCCTCGGTACCCCACGTGGGCAGATGGGGCAGCACGCCTGAACCCGGGGGCCCGAGGGGGCCCAGAGGAAGGATTCCCCTGGCCTGGGAACGAGGGGTGATGGAATGTGGAGTCTCCCTAGGGCCTCCTTTCCCAGGGGAGATGCCTGGATGGGAGCCTGGAGGTGGGGGTGGGGGTGGGGGAAGAATCCATGGAATTCACACTTGCCCACAGCCAGGCCAGCCACAGCAGCCACCCAGACCAGGGAAGAGACGGCTCCCTCACCCTGGACAGTCAGGTGAGGAGCCGTCTCTTCTGCTTCCCTCCTCCCCACCCACACTGAGCACCCAGCGCAGCAAAGAGGGTGGAGCACGAGAGAAACTGACTCTTTAACTCTCCTCACTCAGCTGCTCCCCTGGCAGAAGTTAGGGCTGAGGCAGCCAGAGGGGGACATAGAGGGAGAAAGACTTTGAATCAAATATTACCTTCATCTGTCCATCCCTCCACCCACCCCTCCCTCCACCTACCTATTCATCCACCTACCCATCCATCCATCCACATATCCATCCCTCCATCCCTCCCTCCACTTACCCATTCATCCATCCACATATCCATCCCTCCACCTACCCATCCATCCATCCATCCATCCATCCCTCCCTCCACCTACCCATTCATCCATCTCATATCCATCCATCCATCCACCCATCCATCCATCCATCCATCCATCCACATATCCATCCCTCCCTCCCTCCCTCCACCTACCCATCCATCCATCTCTCCATCCATCCATCCCTCCATCCCTCCCTCCACCTACCCATTCATCCATCTCTCCATCCATCCATCCATCCATCCATCCATCATCCATTCCTCACTTGGCCAGAGCAGAAGTCAGGGCTAAGGCAGTGGGGGAGAAAAAGCCCTTGAGTCACATATGACATTAACATTTAAAAACAAACAGGACCAAGTTGTTGAACAAATAATGAGACTGCCTCAGTCCTAATAAAAGCACAACTTCCTTGATGCCAGTCCTGCCCTAAGGACCCTCCATGTGTTGCCTGCCCCCGTCTGTGCTGTAATCATGGAAGAAGGAGCTTAGGTGCTATGATTATCCCCATTTTAGAGAACATGAAGGGAAGCGCCCAAGGTCACACAGCTGAGGCTCAATGCCAGGCAGTTGACCAGCGTGGGTCTGGCTTTCTGCAGTAACCAGAGGTATCCAAAGGGTGTCAGAATCGGGGTGATCTAGTGTGCTCAGGTAACCTGCTGATGAAGAGGAAAGAGCAGGGGTAAGATGGGGTCTGACAGCACAGTCAGAAGTAATTACTGGGAAAACAATCTGTATTTATATCCCAATGAACACAGAGTCCTCAGGGATGGGTTTCCTATACATGTACCTAGAAATCCACTTGCCTGTGTAGTGTAATTACCAGCATTCACCAAGTGATTTACTTTAACTACTCGAGAGTGAGTTTCTCTTATTAAATACACAACCATTAGTGATCCTAACAGCCCATTACGACTTAATTGGATGCTGAAAATTGCTTTGTTAAAAACCAATTGAGAGGGACTTCCCTGGCGGTCCAGGGGTTAAGACTTCGCCTTCCAATACAGTGGGTGCAGGTTCGATCCCTCGTCAGGGAGCTAAGATCCCACATGTCTCGTGGCCAAAGAGCAAAACAGAAGCAATACTGTAACAAATTCAATAAAGACTTTAAAAATGGTCCACGTCAAAAAAAAAAAAAAACACACCAATTGAGAGATAGGGGTAAATAACTGTAAACTCAGCCCCCAGATGACTTTCCTGCTCCTGGAGAGTTGGTCTCCACCCTTGGCTGGATTTGCAATCCCAGTCCAAGGTATCACGTGCCATGGGCAGCTCAGACCCCATGCACAGTCACACCCAGGACGTCAGCTTGACTTCAGCGCTCAGATTAGGCGATCCCTTCTGCTCCAGTCTGGGCAACAGCAGTGAGGGAGGATGGGAGGAAGGTTCAACTGGGGCCATCCTGTCACTCCCAGGGCTTCCTAACCAGGTGTAAGTTCAACTGCAGCACCTTCTTCAGCTCACGCAGGATGACGCTGCCGCTCTGGGTGCCCAGCCTGTATCCGTGCACTTAGTGCTGGAAGCTCAGGAATATGGACGCCATATTATTTATTCTCTATTTTCATCCATCCATCCATCCCTCCATCCAGCCATCCACTCCTTCAATGATCCATCCACCCACCACCTACCCATCCACCCATTCCTCACTCATTCATTAAGTACTGAGATCAAACCTCATCAATGCACAAGTTTGCAGTAAAACATCTGTATTTGAAGTCTGGTTCAAGCAAGCTGTATGACCTTACGCAAGTTACCTAACTTTCTATCTAGCACAGCTTCTTCATCTGTAAAGTGGAGAAGATAAAACTGCGGTAGATTCAAAGAGTCGACCCATACGAGGGGCTTAGCAAAGTGCCTTGTGGGTAATAAGTGCTCAATAAATGTTAAGTCTTGTTTCATTCTCATCATTATTAAATATTCACCAAGAGTTACTGTAAGCCAGATGCTGTGGTTTTAACGAGAGGTCCAGAAAAGGTTCTGGAGTTCAAAGAAGTTATTGGGGAAGGTTTCATGGAGCTGGTAGCATGCTTAGGAATTATCTAATACTCAAGTTTGTTCCGATTTCAGAAGAAAAAGAGCTTAACTTTGGAACCTGGTCATTAAACGTTCCCAGAGGAACCTTTCTGCTACTTTGAAATATGGACAATACTGTGATTTCATTCTTATGTTTTATTTCTGTTCGAGTCATCACTAAAACTTGGTAATTTTTAAGGCAGATCATGACACTGTGTTAAACTAAAAAAATTCTCGATAAGAAGACTGGTTGAACATACTGTTACGCTTAAATACCAACATTTTATTTTATTTATTTATTTATTTATTTTGCGGTACGCGGGCCTCTCACTGTTGCGGCCTCTCCCGTTGCGGAGCACAGGCTCCGGACGCGCAGGCTCAGCGGCCATGGCTCACGGGCCCAGCCGCTCCGCGGCATGTGGGATCTTCCCGGACCGGGGCACGAACCCGTGTCCCCTGCATCGGCAGGTGGACTCTCAACCACTGCGCCACCAGGGAAGCCCATTAAATGCCAACATTTTATTGAACAAAGCAACTCTCCGTTTCTGTATCTCCATAAAGAGTCAGACCCAGATGATCTTCAAGACATCTTCCAGCTCTGGCCAAAGTCAGTGTCATGTAAGGCTTTCCAGCACCAAAGCTCACTGATTTGTAGAAGATGCTGGAATCTGTGACTGTGTGTCCCTCGAGGAAAGGGCATAACTTAATAGGAAAATGGATAATTAAAAAATAAAAACTAAGCCAAGTAGTAGTTGAACTGAGTTGGCAAGGATTATTGAAGCCTTCGAGTTTGCTGTCTGTCTGCCCCCGGGTTGGACTGGCCGTCAGGCTCAGCAGTCGGGGGATGGGAACAGGAGGGGAGCGGAGTGCTGGTCTACTCGGAGAAGGACGCGGGCACGGGGCGCAGCGGGTCATCACGGTCAGGGTGACCTTGCAACCTCAGGCTCGTGGTACCATTTTGCTGCACTCCAGGTGGGATGGAAGCCTGAACTTTAAGGAAAAAGTCTACACGCTGCAGAGGAGAGACCACTGGCTTCTCCTCCTTTCACGTAACCTCATCCTTTCTGAAGGAGGATGGAATGATGGGGAAAGAGAAACTTGGCAGTCCTGGCTCAGCTGTGTGACCTGTGACCTCAGGCAGGTCACCTGACCCCTCTGAGCCTCCCTCCGCTCGACGTCATCTTTTCTGACCGTCTGCTCTGTCTCTGTCTATACGTCTACCTTATCTCTGTCTCTATGAGCAGAGCCGTTATAAGAATGAATATGAAATGGCATGTACAGATGGTAAAGGTCTCTGCAAGCACAAGAGATGGGCATAAACCAGTGATTCTCTAACTGAAAGTATATCAGAATCACCTGGAGGTCTTTCTGATGGTGGCCATTCTGGCAGGTGTGCGGTGGTATCTCCTTGTGTGTTTTGATTTGCATCTCTGATGATTAGTGATGTTGAGCATCTTTTCATGTGCCTGCTGGCCATCTGTATGTCTTCTTTGGGGAAATGTCTATTCAGGTCTTCTGCCTGTTTTTTAATCGTTTTTTTTGTGTGTGTTGAGTTGTATGAGCTGTTTGTATATTTTGGATATTAACCCCTTAACGGTCATATCATTTGCAAACATTTTCTCCCATTCAGTAGGCTGCCTTTTCATTTGTTGAAAGCTTCTGTGCAAAAGCTTTTAACCTTAATTAGGTCCCATTTGTTTATTTTTGCTTTTATTTCTTTTGCTTTAGGAGGTGGATGGAAAAAATATTGCTGCAATTTATGTCAAAGAGTGTTCTGTATACGTTCTCTTCTGGGAGCTTTATGGTTTCAGGTCTTACATTTAGGTCTTTAATCCATTTGGAGTTTTTTTTTTATATCAAAAAGACCACAAATAACAAATGTTGGTGAGGTTATGGAGGAAAGGGAACTCTAACACTGCTGGTGGGAACGTAAACTGGTGCAAAGATCCAGCAATTCCACTCCTGGGTATTTATCCGAAGAAAAGGAAAACACTAATTTGAAGAGATACATGCACCCCAATATTCAGAGCAGAATTATTTACAATTGCCAGGATATGGAAGCAACCTAAGTAACCATCAACAGATGAATGAATAAAGAAGATGTGGTATATGTACATAATGGAATATTACTCAGCCGTAAGAAAGAAAGAAATCCTGCCACTTGCAACAATGTGGATGGACCTAGAGAGTATTATGCTTAGCGAAATAAGCCAGACAGGGAAAGACAGATACTGTATGTTATCACATGTATGTGGAATCTAAAAAATAAAACACATGAATGTACATAACAGAACAGAAACAGACTCACAGATATAGAGAACAAACTAGTGGTTACCAGTGGGGAGAGGGAAGGGGGGAGGGGCAAGATAGGGGTACGGTATTAAGAGATACAAACTGTATAGAATAGATGAGCAGCAAGGATATTCTGTACAGCACAGGGAAACATAGCCATTATTTTGTAATAAATTTAAATGGAGTATAACCTATAAAAATATTGAATCACTATGTTGTACACCTGAAGCGAATGTAATATTATAAACCAACTATACTTCAGTACATAAAAAAAGAGTCACCTGGAGAGCTTCTTAAAACACAGATTACTCCCCCTCCGCCATCCAGCATTTCTGAATCTGCAGGAATTCCACTTCTAGCTGAAGTTCCCAAGGCAACGGCTGCTGCTGCTGGGCCGGAGAGCACACTTTGGGAATCGCTGGAATGAATGTTTCTTGTCAATCTCTAAGTTGGCTGCTGTAGGTTATACTCCAAGAGGCAAACACCTCCTGTTCATCTCCACCACAAAGCAGGAAATATTTTGTAAAGATTTGGAGATTTTTTAAAGTGTGTTTGTGAATCATCGTTATGCTATGAAAAAAGAAGACATTATATTTATTTAACAGCTGAACTTAAAAAATTGACTCAGAGTACTTTTAAGGTGCTCAAAGACAGAGTAAAAAGTTCTAGAACTGCAGTCTAAAGCATGGCCCTGCCCCAAACTCGTCCAGATGAGAGGCCCCCTCAGTAGCTTGGCCCATCCCTCTTGGGACCCCAGGAGAGAATCCTCGTCCCCGGCCAGCTACAAGCCTTAGCAAGAGCCCCTTTGCCACGCCCTCTCTCTGCGCCCAAATTGTTATCACTGACACAGTGTCCTCTCTCCCGCCTCCCTCCTCCCTCCTCCTGAATAAGCTTAGAGCAAAGCTCACATCTGCCCCCATTGACATTGTATGCCGCCTTCTTCAGGAAGGCTGTCAGCAGGAGGCTGGGCGTCTAGGAGGGGGCACTCTGCGGAAAGATGCATAAGCAACCCATTTCTCCAAAAACAAACACACAATCATAACCCTGACTCCACTCTCTTTAAAGCACGGCCAAATTCAGAAATTCGGACCCAGTGATCATACTCTTACTCTACCGCCTGCTTTGCCCTAAGGAAAGATTTCACTCTGATTCTGAACCTGTAATAACTATTGGAACTATGGCATCTTAAAGTTGTTCACTTGGGGTTCATCTGCTACAGTAGGTGGTAGGGAGCTGATATTGTCTGGGAAATAGTGAGAGAGAGACAGAGAGAGAGAGAGAGAGAGAGAGAGGTATGCGGTGGTGGTGGGAGAGATATGTGGTGCGGGGGGGGGAGCAAGAAAGGACATCAGGACCACCCTCCATTCTAACCTTCCCTAGTGTCTTCCTGGCCTGCATTTCCCACAATCCTTTTCAGTGAGTGGTCCAGCTGTGATCTGGGCGTTACCCACGGATAAACTTCCATCCGACTGAAAGTGCGTGTAAGGCAAAGGCTCCACCACCACGGCTTGATGCTCCTGAAGGTGAGAGCACAGCTGTGTGGAATCCTGATTCTGCTGCCCTGTACCATCCCATGATGAATTCCTTTCTACTTAAACTAGCTGGGGGGGATCCTGTTCTTTGCAAGAGTCCCCATACATACAACACGGGAGTGCATTTTCCGGGGAGAAGGTCCATCATTTTCCTCAGCTTCTCAATGGGGCTGTGACCCAAGGGAAGCTGGGAACATCCCCCATTTGTGATCCCCAGGACATTCTGCTGGGTCACAGCAGGTGTCCCAGAACATGGGCAGGGAATCAAATCTCTCTGAACTTTTGGTTTAAGGGAATGCTTCTAAAAAGCGCTACTAATTTGTATGCTGCCCACCTGGAGTTTCACATCCTGGGTCTAAGTAATACATTGCTCACCCGCAGCCATTTTCATTTTCAATTCAACAAATTCAATGACTTGTTTAATAAACATTCACTGAGTAAGACTTCACCAGACCCTTTGCTAGGAGCTGGGGAAATAGAGACATTTGCCATAATTCTTGGGAGACCTCCGCCACTGTATAAGGAAGAGAAACCCAAAAAAACAAACCCTTGCAATGTGGGGCCATTACGGCCACAAGACACACGCACCAGAGGACGAGAGATCGCAGAGGAAGAGGACAACAGACACCCACGTTTGTGAGCGCCTATCGTGGCCGACTGCAAAACTGGCCACAAATTCTCCCTCTCCCATCAGGGGGCGGAGTCTGTCTCTATCCCTTAATAGGTTGGTCATGTTGGGCCAATGAGGCAATGGCGGGCAACGGCAAAGATGACGCAAGCAGGGGCTAGAAAAGCTCGCGTGCCTTGGGCTCGCCCTTGGAAACGCTGCTCCCGCCACCTTGTGAGTGGCGGGCCCACCTGGGATGCTGGGAGACACAAGGCCCAGTGACCCCGTTCCCGCCAGCTGACTATCCGCCAATCACCAGCCAACCGCCGAACCGTCTTCTCTTCAAAATGTGTACAAATGAGTACTTCTCTTCATCACGTGGGTGTTTGCTTTACAGTAAAATGTTTGAAATTGCTTACCAACTAAATTCCCTAGCTCTTCCTCAAAAGAAGAGTGGAGGCGGGGGGGGGGCGGGGAATGGACATTCCGGAAGGCTGCACCCCATCATCCCGTGAGTCCCGACCCCCCGGCCCCTGCCGGTCCACCCAGATCAAGCACCCTCCCGTCTGAGGGCAGCAAAGGCAGCGTGTCTGAGTGGCCTGACCGTCACGCTGCAACTGACGTCAAACTTACGCTGATGGGATGGTTTTCAACCCCTAGATCAGGCGGAGGTGTTTGTACTGGTGCCGGTGTTGGAGGGGGGTTGGGACAGGTCATTCGGGATCACAGCGATGTTTTGGCTGAGACTTTAGGGGGACAAGTGGATGGCCTGGAATATCGGGGTCACCGTATTTCTCCTCACTTCTCTCCTTGTCTCAGAACTGGACCGGCATCCAGGAACAACCTGCTCAGACCCACCTTGTTGGGGAAAAGTGAGAACAGTGGTAAATCTTTGAAGTCGTGTTTCTGGAGTCCTGTGATTCCTCTGAGCGGCCCGGCATTTCCCTCCCCCTCCCCCCTTTTTTGTCTAACTTTAAGTATCTTGCGGTTTTATTTGACTTCAGACTTAGAGACGAGTTTTTTGGATTTGACACCAGAAACGAGGGCAACAAAAGCAAAAATAAACAAGTGAGACTGTGTCAAACTAAAAAGCTTCTGCACAGCAAAGGAAACCATCAATGAAATGAAAAGGCCACCTACCAAATGGGAGAAAGTATCTGCAAACAGTGTATCTGATAAGGGCTTAATATCCAAAAAATATAAGCATGACTCAACAGCAAAATACAGACAATCTTATTTAAAAACAGGCAGAGGATTTGAGTATTTTCCCAAAGACAGGCCTGTGTGCAGTGCCCTTGTGAGCACCAGCTGGTGCCCAGCAAAATCTTCCTTTGGGAAGGAGCTGATTGGGCCCAGAACGAGGGCACAGCCCTCTCCTTGAGAGGCAGATTCACCATCGAGGCAGATTTTATCAAGAGAATTCATTGCAGCCCGCCAGCTCGTTGCCTTCGCCGACACCTTCCACAGCTTTCTGCAAGACAGAAATGCCTCCATCCCTGGCACGGGGCAGGGGGCCTGCTGTGGCAGAGGGCGGCAGGGATGCAGCGTTCTAAGTTCTGAGATTCCACCTCCTCCCCGTGGGATCAAGACCAGGACGGAAACCAGCTCCCAGCGGCAAAACGAGGCAAGGAGGCTGGCCATCCAGGGTCCCTGTGAAGAGCCCCCCGCGTGTGCTGGGGACTCCACCACTGCCCCCCGCCACCCCTGCCGGGCACGCACCCCGCCTCTCTCCTGGGCCTGTCCGTCAACTCGCGGGGCCGACTTGCTCCCTGCGGGCTTGCCGCGGCCTCCTCTGCACGGATGTTCGTCGCTGGCTGAGTTTCCGCCCAGCTCAGCGAGGTCCCCGGCCCAGCAGCACGGGCTGGGGTCGCTCGGGCTTGTGGAAGTGTGGATTCTCCACCCGGCCCGGCCCTGGCCCGGCCTCGGACTCCTGCGCAGGGGCCGGGCCAGCACCTAGCGGCACCTGGGTCTCTGCCCAAGTGGGGCTCCGGCTGGCGCCTGGTCCCTGTGGTTCGGAGCCGACCGGCGGGGGTTGCCCTGACACCAGGTTGTGGGTCTGGCCATCCCGCTGCGCTTGGCGAAGCCGGGGGAAGGTCGGTGGGTGGGCAGGGCCATCTTCTCCCAGCCTGGGCTCTCGAGGCGGGACCTGGCCCCGGAGCAGGACGGCTTGTGTGAGTGCGTGTGTCCGTGTGTCCGTGTGTCCGTGTGTCTGTGCGTTCAAAGAGGGAGCGGGGGTCTTCCCTGGTGGCGCAGCGGTTGAGGGTCTGCCTGCCGATGCAGGGGACACGGGTTCGTGCCCCGGTCCGGGAAGATCCCACATGCTGCGGAGCGGCTGGGCCCGTGAGCCATGGCCGCTGAGCCTGTGTGTCCGGAGCCTGTGCTCCGCAGTAGGAGAGGCCACAACAGTGAGAGGCCCGCATACCGCAAAAAAAAAAAAAAAGAAAAAAAAAAAAGTAGGGAGTGGGATCCACAAGCGCGTCCCTGGCACACACACCCCGAGGTCAGTGCTGGGGCTGGGGGTGGGGAGATGGCTCTCTGGTCTCACCCACCCCAGCGAGAGCCCGTCACCCTGGGGAGGCCCTGTGGGGACTCGGTGTCCCCAGCACACGGGGGGCGGGGGCCGCCCCAGCACGGCGGGGATGAACACTGGCCGGGCAGGTGTCGGGAGCCTGCGGCCTCGGTGAGCATCAGTCCTGGTCACCGTTGGTGGGGTGTGGTCACCTTTCATCCGGCAAACTCTCTGAGACCCATCAGGCACCAGGCACGTGCTCGGCTAGAGCTGGAGAGAGACGCTGCCGCCTGTGAGCTGGGGCCCTGCGGAGTGAGGCAGGCAGGGCCAGAGCTGGGTGGAGCCCCCTCCTGCCCCTGAGGCCCGGATCCCACCCGACGCTGCCCGGCGTGGTGGCGGCGCCCCATCCGCCGTCTCTGGTCCTCCCGGCCCCCGTTCCCTTTGCTTGCCCGGAGTTCCACACCCAATGCTTTCATCAAGGTCTGGGCGCTCGAATCACTTCCGGACCCCGTCTGTTTCCTGTGAGGACCCCGATCCACACAGCGAGCGCATCTGGCCGGGTTTCCGTTTCAGAACAACTTTCTCAGCAGCGGCCTTTTGGTGGAGGATGGATTGGGGCCGAGGCCGAGGGCCGCTGTGAGCCCGCGGGGGTGCCTGTCCCGGGTGGTGGGGCCCGAGAATGCAGGAAGCGCGCCAAGCAGCAGGCTCGGCCGGCGCTGCTCCCGATGTTCCTGTAGCTTTGGAATCTTTCCCTAAAACACGGAGAGGCGCTGCTTGCTCCGCTGAACCTGTGGCCTGGTGCATTCCCTGGCAGGAAACTCCAAGACAGACAGGGACCCTCGGGAGGGACCAGGACCCCACAGCACGGGCTCTTCCTGCTTTGCCCGGCCCTGCTGTTACCCGGCCGTGTGACAGGTCCCACCACTGCCCCTAGGAAAGCGGCCCCGGCCTTGGCGGGCCAGTTGACGAGGGTGGAGGGCAAGGACCCCAGGCACCGTGGGCGGGAGGTCTCGCCCCTGCCCAGGAAGGCGACGTGGGAACAGTTTCAAGCTGTCCAAACGCCGAAGCCTGGACCACACCGGTGCCTGTGTTACCGACCAGGGCTCTTGGCCCCCTTAATCAATAGAAATGGATCAGAGGCCAGACGAGAAATTCAGGCAGGGCTGTACTGGGGCCCCCGCTGCAGCAGGGGGGAGGGAGAACAAGTAAGAGGTTCCCTCGCTCACTTCCCGAGGGGGGGCAGCTGGTTCCCTCTATGGGGGGCGGGTAGGGGTGTGTCCTGGGGTGACTTAGGGGGTTTGACCAGCCCTTTGGTGGTGCTGTGTGCAGGGGTCATGCGCAGTGCCCTGCCTTTGCTCCCGGCTCTTCAGAAGTGGCAGTTGGGTTTTTGGTCTTTTGTATCTTCTTGTCCATAATTTGCCCCAACTGCACAAGCACGCGGTTACTTTTAGTGCCTTATAGATTCTGTGTATTTTGTTGCTCAAGGAGATGTTTGTCCAGCTGCCGGCGCTGCAGCACAGGAGCAAAGCGTCCCAGGTCCCAGGTCCCAGCCTGTCTCAACTGGAGTGCAGATCTCACCGAGCCGTCAGGTACATTCCACGTAGAGCCTCAGCTGGAGGTCGAGGGGGTAGGAAACCCTCAGTGGAGAAGCCGAGGCATTGAAACCAGCCATCCTGCGCTTGAACTGTGGCGTCACGTGCTGGCAGCCAGGTGACAGGCATCCCAGCCCCCTGGCGCTCAGTTCTCCCATCTGCAGGTTGAGGACAGCGTCAGCCCCCGGGGGACTCACGATCCCGCCTGTGAGATGCCCAGCCGGGCATGGGGTCTGGCGGACCCCCGTGTGTGCCACCCCTCTGTCTTCCCTGTGGGGCGGCAGCGTTCCCCGGACCCGTGAGTGACCACAGACACACAGGCCACAGCCCCTGCAAAGACCCCGGTGCGGGCCATGTGTGATGACAGTCGAAAAACTTAACTTTTCTACTGACTGTACCTGTTGTGTGAATATCAGAGGGCCAGGGCTGGTGAGGAGATGCACCTTCCTGCTTTGTGTTGGAGCCGAGACCACCGGTGACACTCCCAGGGCAGCCAGCAGGGGCACAGGGAGTGCAAGAGACAGAACACAGAGGGACTTGCTGTCACCAAGGCTTTAAAACACCAACATCGCCGTCACCATCTCAAAGCAAACGGTGCTCTGCTCCCCCTGGGCAATCGGCTAGGTCTGGCCTCATGACAGTGGCC
The DNA here is from genome assembly GCF_964374135.1 of Grampus griseus. Classification (NCBI taxonomy): domain Eukaryota; kingdom Metazoa; phylum Chordata; class Mammalia; order Artiodactyla; family Delphinidae; genus Grampus; species Grampus griseus. The sequence continues at coordinate 107,933,218 of NC_139002.1, read as the reverse complement.
CCCTTGGTCCCCTTCTGCGTGGATTCCTAGCTGGTAAGGACCCAAGCCCCGTTCAGCTGGGGCGGGCCAAGGGCACAGGAATCAGCAGAGTGGATGCAGCTCCTTTAATGTGTGATGGCCAGTGAGTGAGTGAATCCAGTGACCAGAGCATCCTTTGGCTAGAAGACAGGGCGGGAGGGAGGCGAGGCCGGGCAGGTGTCCACTGTGCCGGTTAGACAGTTGCCTTTCCTCAGGACACTGCACGGCCACCTGCAGGAAAAACGTCATGAGCGATGCACAGAGCTGCGGGGACGGTGGTGCCTTTGTGCAGGAAGGATGCTGCAAGGCTGTCTGTCTCCAGGCGCCCCTTCCTCCTTGGGCCGTTCTCACACTACCAGTCTTGCTTTTTTTGGAGAAAAAAGGCGGGAAGTCTGGCACAGGGTGGGGGCAGGGCTCAGAGGAAGGACTGGCCATCTGCGTCCAGCTGGGTTGACCAGGGCCTGCCAGATGTGAGGCAGCTGCCTGACTGGCATCCAGCTGGGCCTCAGCTCAGGACATCAGAACCAAGCTTCCCTGCTGGCTCCTGGGGCTGACGGCCTGGCGAGCCTCTCTGGGGTCCAATGACCAGAGCCGGGTCCTGAGATGGGCTCTCCCAGCCCCCCTGTGGCCTGGCTGGGACAGTGCCCCTACACAGGGCTCTGGGCCTCCCAGCAACGGAGGGCTTGAGCCAGAAGAATCCTGAGGACAAAGGAGAAAGCAGAGGCTCAGGAGAGGCAGGTGGGAGGCCAGGTGGGTGGACAGAGAGAGACATTGGCTCAGAGCCGCCCCCCAGCGGCATGGCAGGGCCTGGGACTTAGCTGCTGGACCTGCATCCTCACTGGTGACCCAGGGCCAATGGGATGGCCCTGTTGAGAATGATGGCCACGAATGAAATGTGTGACACGGTGGCACTCGGTGACTCACAGCTGTCACAGGAGGGGCCCAGGGACTTGGTAACAGCGCTGGCTTTCTCCCAACCGAGGCCCCCCGGGCTCAAGCAGCTGGTCCAGAGGAGCCCGGAGTCCCCAGCCACCGGGGCTCAGGTGAGGCGCCTGTCCACTTAGGCCCAAGCCAGAGCAGAAGGTGACACTTCCTGAGGGCCTGCTCGTGCCAGGGAAAGCGCCAGACACCCCATGAGGATCCAGGTTCCCCAAATCACTCAAGCACTAAGGACATGGGGACAGATGTCCAGGTCCCTACTCCTGGGCCAGCAGCCACCAGCAGCTCAGAGCTGCAGGGCACTTGGTGTTTCTGAACAGCAACTCGAGGTCGGGGGACCCACGGGGACTCCGTGAGCGAGGCTGGCGTCCAGCTGCTCTGCCGCTCGGGGAACAGCCTACATCCACCTGGCAAAGCTGAGGAATTTCCAGGTGGCTTGGTGGCTTCCGTGGGGGCTCTGAGGGGACCCGTAGGCCGCGGACCGGTTTTTGTCCTGAAAGAGAAATGTTTTCATTATGGAAAGGGGCGCACACACGCACCCCTCCACTGTCCCTTCCCATGGAGCCACTGGGCTGGCTTTAACCAAGCCCAGCTGAGGACCATCTCAGCCCCGCAGCCCTTGACCCTGAGCCCACGGGTCCCAAGGTGCCCCATATGCCCCATACGGCTTAGGAAGCACCTTCATGGCTGTTAGCTCAGGTGGCCCCTCCAGGCAGGTGGTAGAGGGATGGGTGTTGGGGATGAACAGGTGTGGAAGTCAAGGCAGAGGGCTGGTCTCTTTGCAAGCTCACCCAGCAGGTCTGTGGTCGAGGGGTGCCCATGAGGATCCTGGTCCAAGGCTGCCCTCAGATTGTGTTTCCACCCCTCCGTGCTCCAGGCTGAGCTTGGATTCCCCTAAAGGAGCCCCACATGGAGCACAGGGCTGAGCTCCCTGAGCTCGCATCCCTGGGAAGCAGCAGTGCAGGTGTTTATTTCTCCTTCATTCAAGTCGCCATCCTCCATGAGTCAAGAGGTCAGGACGTGGCCCTCTGTCCCCCTGAACAGGTGGCCTCACTTTCTGCTCTGTGACCCTCTTCCCCAAACCAATGTAGAGATACCTGTGATGGAGGGATAGATTGAATGAATAGATGGATTAGATCGCTAGCTAGAGAGCTGGATGGATAGACAGATAGATAGGATGGATTAGGTAGAAAGAGAGAAAGGTAGTTAGATATAGATAGATAGATTATGGAGAGATTGGATGGACTGATGGATATTGGAGTAGATTGATTATTGATAGAAAAGTAGATAGGTAGATAGATGATAGATGATAGATAGATTATGGAGAGATAGATTAGATGTATGGACAGATGGATGGATGGATGGATGGGTGGATATTGGAGTAGATAGATAGAAAGGTAGATAAGTAGATAGATAGATTGTCAGGCAGACCTGCAGGCGTACACCGTGAAGACCATCCCAGCCCCCCTGGTGCAGGCTTCCCCTCCCACCCCGGGCCCAGGGCCCCTCCTCCTGCCTTTTCTGCAGACCTGGGATCTTTTCATCACGTTTCCCTCGTGCGAGGCTTCTCTGTGTGGATGTGATGATGAGGCCCATGGTGGAAACTAATACCGAGGTAATTATACTCACTAATGACACCCTTCATCAAGGCCAGGCTGAGAGCTCACGATAAGCAGAGCTAACCAGTAAGTCCTCCTGCCAGGAAGTCTCTGCAACTGCAGCCCGGCCTGGAGTCCAGGCTGACCAGGGCCAGGGGTGGAGACAGTCATCTCCAGACTCACCGAGTCCTCGGGTCCTGTGCCTCTACCCTGATCAGCTGTGTGACCTGGGGCCAGCCGCTCAATCTCTCTGAACCTCAGTCTTCCCAGCACCTGCTGTGCTCCTTCAGTATGTTGTCAGGAACAAAAGGGACCAAATGCTCTGTAAATTATACTGTGTTTGGCAAATTAAGAGATACTGGTTATTATTACTCTGCTGCCATGTTCAGTGATTGTCCCAAGACCAGTTATAAGAACAGTGACGATGATGATGATAATGATGCGGATGGTGGCGGTGACAATGACAACACAGCAACAATCGTGTTATTTCCAGATGTTAGGTCGCACCCTATTGGGGAGGCTGTCAGCCCAGTGCTTGCCGTACATTATTTCATTTTATCCCCATGGGGAGTTAGCGACATTATCCCGTAAAGCAGGTGGGAAAAGCAGACCTCCAGGAGATGAGTCTGTGAATGACTGCTGGTCTCCAGGCCCTGCCTCTAGTCTGGGGACAGTCTGGCTCTCCTGAGTTGGCCCCTCATTCTGATCCCCAAAGACCAGTGGGCTCCAGGAGAGATTCCACGTCTTCCCATCCCCGGCCTCAGGATCTGCCTTTGAGAGGGAAGCAGAAACCACTGGCCTGAGATGTTCAAGGCCCAGCTGGGTCCGGATCCTCCTTTATGGACCGCATTCAGTCAGGCCACCTGTCATGACCCTGGGAGACTCCCAGCCTGGCGGGTCCATCGTGACTGTGTTTCCTCTCTTCCAAGGTGGAGGAAGGTGAGGCGCTGAGCGAGGTCACCATGGTTAATTGGTGAGCCCAGCTCGTCCCAGAACTGGAGAGGAAATGGGTCACTCTGCACATGTCACCAGCCAAGGGGAAAAATTTCTGGGAGGAGTCAGGAAGCAGGTGACTTTGAGGGAGAGTCGACCTAAAACCACAGGAGGGTGGCGGATGGCAGGTGACACCGGCAGGCGTGATTACGGCTGGCATCGAAGTCTCTGCTCACTCTGTCCAGAGGCACCCACGCCTTCAGTAAGACTTGGTTTAGTCTCTAAATAAGTCTGTAGGTTCAAGACATACGGAGATTCACATACATATGTTCAAAAGAAGTTGGAGATAAACGCTTGTGAGACCTTTGAGCAGTTACCAAGGTGACGTGGAAGAGTAGAGAGAGCTTTGGGTTTGCTCCTTGAAAGAGGTATAAACCCAACTAAACCAGGCCAAAGTAATAAAAGGGAATTTTTTTGGTCTTGTGTAACTGAAAGGTCCAGACGTCAATCTTGGGTATTGGTTTAGTTAGATTTGCTGTGTAACAAAACATCCCCAAACTTAACAACCACCAGTGTGTTATTGCTCATGAGGCTGGAGTCCACTGGACAGTGTGCCCTTAGCAGAGGCCGTTAGACTGGAGACCAGTGGTCCAGGATGTCCGGAGTCACGTGGTGGCCAGTGGCTCTTGCTGTCAGTTGGTGTTGGAGGCCAGTGAGATGATGGGGGCAACTGGGCTGTGTGTCTCTCACCCTCCGGCAGGCTAGCCCAACAGCAGTAGAGAGGGCAGCCCTACACACAACCACTTTCCCAGTCTCTGCTTGGGTCACATTTGCTACTGTTGCGTTGGCCGAGGCAAGTCACGTGACCCAGCCCAGAATCACGTGGGTGGAGGAAGAGACTTGACCCCTTGACTGGGGGGACACTAAAGTCACAACGCAAAGAGGCATCTTCCAGTGATGGGAAGGATGTATGGCCATTTTTGCAATCTACCGTATTGGGCTTCAGGCTAGGCTGGATCCAGGGACTCAGGCAGCATCTCTGCTTCTTCCTTGTCAGGTACACTCTCAGTCTGGGTCTCCCGGTGGCCTAGCAAGCTGGCCACCAGCAGCTCTGGGACTCTGGCTTCCCAGCTCAGGTCCATTAGGATGAAACACTCTCTCCCAAAGTCTAAGTCCTGGAATTGCCTCTCCCTGGCTCTGATTGGGTCACGTCTCTGAGCAGACTGTATGTGTTAGAGGAATGTGATGCTCTCTGATGGCCTCTTTCAGGGACCGGAAAGGAAGTGAGGTCTTCCCTGCCACGTGGACATTGAGGAGAGGGGAGGGGTTGACCAAGAAAACCAGGTGCCAAGACCAGAAGCCAGGGGATGCTCAGACGGTGACTGACACTAACATCTGGAGTGTCAGACGGCCAGTGAAGTGTCTGTGCATGTATTTTGTCCATTTTTATTTGGGTTGTTTGTCTTTTTTTTGAGTTCTTTATATAGGCTGGATACAAGTCCATTGTCAGACGTATATTTTGTGAATTTTTTTTTGAGTCTGTGGCTTTCCTTTCATTTTCTTAATGGCGTTTTTTTGGGTTTTTTTTTTTGCAGTACACGGGCCTCTCACTGTTGTGGCCTCTTCCCCTGCGGAGCACAGGCTCCGGACGCGCAGGCTCAGCAGCCATGGCTCACGGGCCCAGCCGCTCTGTGGCATGTGGGATCTTCCCGGATCGGGGCACGAACCCATGTCCCCTGCATCGGCAGGCGGACTCTCAACCACTGCGTCACCAGGGAAACCCTTAATGGCGTTTTTGATTTTGGTAAAGTCTAATAATTTAACTTTTTTGCTGTTACCGCTTTCTATGTCCTGTCCAAAAAGTGTTTTGCCTATCTCAAAGTCACAAAGATATTCTCCTGTGTTTCTTCTAGACAATTTTAGGGGTTTTGATTATATATTTAGATCTATGATCTGCCTTGAATTAATTTTAGTGTAATATGAGGTAAAGGAGGAGTTTCATTTCTTCCAAGTGTGTATCCAGTTATCCCAGCACATCCAAACGACCTTCTGTGGCCTCGATGGTATTAGAACTCAGTAACTGGAAGACAGCTAGAAAAACCCAAGTAACGCATTTCTAAATAACCCATGCGTCAAAGAAGAAATGACGAGGGAAATTAGAGGAGAGAGACAGCCCTCATCGCCAGGCCAAAGCTGGGACTCAGCGCCTCTGGTCTCCATCGCTCCGTCCACACAAACTCTCCCAGAGCCTCCTTGACAAAGAGGTAAGCGATGTGCCTTCCAGAAACCACAGCAAGTTTCCAAGCAGTGGTGCTGCCGTGGAGTGGCTGGTATTTCAGAAAAGCACCTGCAGTTGAGGTTCATTTTCTCTTAAGTCCTCTAGTTTTTAAAATTCCAATCATTCGTCCCCACTTCCATTCAATAAATACAAGTGGAGAACTTTCCTCAGGCACTGGAAAAACATGAGTCCTTGTTCACAAGGAGCTTCCAAGTGAGGGACACAGACAGAAATAAATCGCCGGGTAAATGAAATGATTGCAAACATGCTGCATTCTATAAAAGGAAACACAGACCTCCTTGCCGGGGAGCAAGGGAAGCTGGAGCTGCCCAGTGTTCCCCTTGGTTTTTGATTGACCCTGTAAAAATACTGGCTTCTCTCTGCCTAATATTTCGGGGGACTTTCTGTCTCTCCATGGAAACTGAGAAGCCCTAGAGGGCAGGGAGTGGTTCCAAACCTGCACTGGGGCGACAACCCTCTTCCTCTCAAGCCCAGGGCTGGTCAGGACCCCCCTCAGGGCCTCCTGTCCATCCTATTTCTGCTTTAGATGAGAAGCCCATAGCACAGGGCCTGGTTCTGGGGAGATGCTCACTCACTGATAAATGTCACTGAATCCAATCCCCATCCTTGAGCCCGGGTCACTTAGGGGCAGAGTGGGAGACAGTGCAGAACAGACCACTGCGGGGATCAGGGAGTCGGGGCATGGACTGGGCGTCCCTGAACTGGAGTAAATTTTGTCCTTGACCCCTTCAGCCTCCAGCATAGCCAGGACCTCCAGGACCGGAAGGGAATTTAGGGACCACTCAGCCAAAATGTGGGAGACCCCTTCATCACACCCCCAAGTGGCCATCCAAGCGCCCCTTGATTACTTCTGTCAATAGACCACTCTCTGATCCCCAAGGCAGCCACACCATCTTGGAAGATGGCTGGGAGCCTAAAGTGAAGGAAACAAGGCATTCCGGGGTGGGGTAGACTCTTCATTATACAGTCAATGCTAGGAAAAAAGTACTTTATATTTTTCTGAAAATTTATCAGAAAGTTCTGCATTTTCTGTGTCATTCAATGGACGACTCGGAAAAGCCAACCAGAGTCCTTCTTCTAAGATCCCGGCATGAGCCTCTACATTGAGTCTGGCCCCATGGATCTGGTGAATTCTAGAGGTGTCCCGGGCCCCTTGCACAGATTTGGGCAAAGTGTTGCATTGAGTTGAAAGTCGAGACAGTTGCCACCTCAGACCCAAGGGTCCAGGTGAACGATCTGGGCCAGTCAGCTCCCACACCACCTATTTTGAGAAATGGGGCCACCAAAAATAGAAAGGCCCTAATTCCACCGCCTGAAACTCTCATCTAGAGAGCTGGCAATAAGCAAAGACGATAAGTCCCAATCCTGTGACATTTTCACAACGGAATCTTTTTGTAAGTGCTTTGAAATCTTTGAGAAAAAAATTGGCTAAGTTGTCTTTAAAGACAGAACAGACGTTGCCGGCAGCTTCGGGGCAGAATAACCTGGCAAAGGCATGAAGGAGGGCCGTGTTCACATTTCCACAGCGAGGCTGGCATTTATCGGTCCGAGGGAGCCTTATGCCCTGGTTTGACATGGCAGCCTATAAAACTGTTAGCAGGAAAGGGAGGTGGTTTGGGAAAATTCTGGTAGAAACAACTGAAATCAAATGTTTCTACTAGTGCTTGGTCATTACTGCCCCAAACCCAGGAGAGTGTCCTTCTTAAGACAAGCAATAAATATATTTTTAAAAAATTAGAAGGTTTACAAGCTCTAGAATTCAGGGTGTTTTAGGGATTGTTTTTTCTCATTCCAGACATTTCCCGGGAGACTTAGTTTTGGCCAGGCTGAAATGTACACAGAGCTAACACTGAATGAAAGATGTTTGCCAAAACCCGTGTGAATAAGGGGCATCCTTTTTCTTTTTTTCTGATTTCTAAGAGCACCGTCTGGGGGGAGATCTGTTCCGAAGACCCCTCACCATGACCCTAGAAGGATATCAATCAGTACTTATGAAATATTTACAGAATACGGGCTTTGGGCAAAGAATTGCGGTAGATGCTATCTGGGTTTCCGGCAGCTCACATTCCGGGAGGGGGAAAGACTGTAGGCAGGTACAGCAAGCAGTGTGCGGTGGTGGGAGGCGGCAGCGCAAAAGGAAGCTGGTCCGGAAGCAGAAGAGAGGCAGAGGCTGACCTCCACGGGGAGGGGGCTTAGGATTTCTGTGGCAGGGATGGGATGGAGGGGCCATTCAGGCAGGGGCACAGCAGGGGAGGAGGAGAGGTGGGAAGGTGAGTCGAGACAGCAGTTATAGGAAGCTTGCCATTCCCTGGAGTTACTCAGAGATGCTTATTTGTGCCAGAGATGAGCCTGACCTATGGATTAAAAATATTGCCAAAGTGAGAGAATATGGCAGGGGTGAGGCGATGTACTGAAAGTAGTGCCTCTAGGGTCTGCAGACTGAATGGGGACCCCTCTCCCCACCAGACCTCCATCTCTGCCCACAGGCCCAGTTCTCAGGCCTAAAGAGCAAAGATCCGGATTAAGTCAAATGGCTGGAGAGAACCAGAAGAAAGGCTGTAGCAGAAATGGAGCTGAGGGTAACTTGAGGGGCTGGATGCCAGGGGCAAACTGTGTGGAGAGGCTGCTGGAGTGTGGGCAGACTTAGCCATGCGTAGATATGATAAAAACAAAAAAACAAAAAACACTAAGCAACTTAGGGAAATAAAGGCAAATATTAACTCCAGGAAAAACAAAAATTGTATACGAAAAAAGAAAATTTAGTCATACGTGACTCAAAAGCAAATAATATTTACCTAGTTGCCATAATGCGAATCCTGAATAGTGATCCGTGCAGAATTTGACACGCGGCTACTTTGAGAGACTAGGAGAGGAACTGATAACTTAAAGAGATGTGAGTACTTCACCGTTCTGTAGGTATTGCCTAAAGCTGATTAATCAATAGATTGCAATGAAAGTAATATTTGTTTAAAAGTATAGATGATGTCAATACCTGGAGACTTACCTAAAAGAGTAGAAAATCAAAGCCTCTGCGGAGTGGGAGTGGGAGTGGGGACAGTTGTTTATCTTTACACGCCCTTTAGCGCTCTTTGACATATGCGTATTCTTAGATGTATTCATGTACACACACATACACACACGTGTGCACGCATGTGTGTCCTACTTTGAGTTACAAAAAGATAAAAAGGAAGAAAGGAAAAGAACAAGCCCTTGCCTTCTACGAAGGGAGTGTGATGAAGGGTAATAGAGTATGAAAAGGAGAGAAGATGCTCGCAAGGGCATCTCTGGAAAAGCCCCAATCTTCTCATCGCCAGCAGAACATGCCATTTTTAATCCTCATTTTGCCTTTAAACTTTCCAAAACCATGAAGGAAACCATGAAGCCCCTGGGGCAGCACCCATGAGACCCAGGAGCCGCTGGAAATTTGGGTTCACGTTTTTGTTTGCGTGTTGCCTTCTTAGCTGGAAAGCCAGGGTCCTGCCCCTTTGCCCCACAACACACCTGCTATCAGGGACTGCCACCAGGGGCTGCTGGGCCCGTCACAGCAGGTGAGGGGATGCATTTGATCATCCTTCTGAGAGCGCGCAGCCTTGCCTGGGTAGCCCCACAGTCCCCCTGTTCGCGGCTGGGGGAGACTGTTGATGTCTCCAGAGGGCTGGGCACCGTTGGGACTCATTGTGGCAGGGACGGGGGACCCCGAGCCCCAGGTGTATTGGGGGTTCGACAGGGAACCTTGAACCCTGTCTTTGCTCAAACACAGGTGTAGAGGTGGAGTGCCCACTGCAGACGTTTACAGGGGAGCACAGCCCTTGGCCAGTGCTGCCCATCCTTTGATAACAAAACAGCACTGTTATTTCCCAGCTGCTTCCAGTTCCACTTCTCCGGAAAATCCAACCCTACTCCAGGTTCAAAGGCAGCACCATCAGACTCACGGCTCCCTTGGGAGGTCGTGATGGGATGAGAGCTGGGGTTTGGCAGCCGCGCAGACATGGGCGATTCCCAACTCCGGATCGTAGCAAAGCCCCAGGGCCCCAGTTTCCTCTGCGAAGTGAGAAGAAAATACAGCTACCGAGGTTTTGGTTGCAAAGAGGCTTAAAAGCGAGGGACTCTGCGAAGCAAGAGCCCCGAGATCACAGAGAAGCCCCTCCCCCGGCAGCCCTACCAGCCGTGCCATCCTTAGTGGCTGCCTTTTTACTCTCTCTTCCTCTCAGTTTCTCTTGGCCTTTTTTTTTTTTCCCTCTAAGATAATCCTCGATATGATGGCGAATTTTCAGAGGCAAATGCACAGACGAAATCACACATTTCCAAAACACCATGTCTCACATGGGGGGAAGCACGATGGTATTTTCTAACACGTTTCTCTCTTGGCAGGAGATGGCAGAAGAATGACACTGCAGCTACAAGAGCAGAGACTCTGGGGCCCCAAGATTGCAGGGCACAACTCCAGCCGAGCCTCTTCATAGCTGTAAGCCCTGGAGCTCCAGAGAGAGGCAGGCAGGGCGGGAGGGGGCAGAGCAGGAAGGGGACCTGGACCTGGGAGGTGGAGGCAGGGGGATGGGAGAGGTGCTACCCTGGCCCGGAGCCTACAGAGCTGTGGCAGCCTTTCAGGGTGGATCCCAGTCCCCAGTGGCCTCGAGATGCCTGCTTGAGGACGAGGCGGGTATTCACGCTATTTGCCTCGCCTGGAATTAGTTCTCCTTCGATGATTAGGGCTTTTGTTTTGGTGCTGAGCTCTTTCTCATGGGACAGGTGGTGTAAGACTGGTTGGATCTGTTTTCCAAGGGAAGCAGCAAGACCCCGGAGGTGGCCTTGGGGGCAGTGATAAGAACCGCCTAGAAGAGCTGTCCCTTCCAGCCCTTCTCTGCTCCAGGTCAGAGGATTCTGTGATCAGCTCCCCAGAGGGGTCTAATCTCGCTGACTCTACTGTCTGCACCTCCCCCCCTGCAGCTGCCTTTCTTCCCACCAATGCACCAAAACTTCCCTTGTTGATGTCACCAACCTCTGCATCTGGGCAAATCCAGGGGCCGATTCTCATCTCACCTTCTCTCCAGTACCTGACACGCTGGTCACTCCTGCTGGAAACGCTTTGTTCACGTGGCTTCTAAGACACCATGGTCTCCTGTGTTGGGAAAAATAGGGAAAGACTTTTAAATGGGCACAACTTCCCTGAGTGTCCCGTCTACCGCACCCGTCGGGTTTTCCCTGCCTTTCATGGAGCTGTTTTATACGTTGCATGAAACTCTTGTGGATTCCCTTGCTTGGAAATGCAAATTCATTGCGGCTGCTGGAATGCAATTGCTTTTTGTCCTGTGAACAGAACTGTCAGGAATATATGTAAATTTATTTCTGGATTCCTTGAGTCCTCTGTAATGTCCTTTGAATTCTCCTCGGAGCTGGTTGTAACATCTGATTGGTTTCCTCGTTAATTAGTGAGTCCGACAAAATCTTAGGTGTTCATTTTATATTCATGTGAGCGTCATGATTTTGCCTTTTGTTTATTCTCTGCTCCTACCTTCCTGGCCATTCCTTCACCTTCTTTGCTGACCCCTCCTCTTCTTCCCAGCTTTACCTGAGGCCCTTGCCTTTTCCTTAGATCTCTGTGCTTATCTATCTACCAGCCTCCCCAGGTGATGCCGTCCAGCCACTGGCTTAACGACCAGAGATGGTAGAGGTCCTCAGATATCCCCCTCCAGTCCCACCCTCTACCATGGGCCCCAGACCAGCAAATCCAGTGTCCCCCACACGGCCGGTTGGCCATCTAGCAGAGGCTCCATCAGACAGGCCACCACTGACTCTTGTTAGTCTCCCATGTCCGTCACCCCCAGCCCCATCTACCCGCTGACTCTCGGCCAGAGGGGTCTCTGTGGCCCCACCCACCTCTCCAGCCTTCCTGCCTCAGTCTCCCCATCTCTCACTGCCCTTCCCACCTCAGGCCTTTGCACTGGTCACTCCTTCCGCTGGGCACGCCCTTCCCTGCAATGTCTGCGTGGCGAGTTTCTCGCTTTCTTCAGGTGTCAGCTCAAATGTCACGGGCTCCCAGGCTTTTCTGCACCTTCCTTTGAAAACAGCATCCCCTATCACTTTGCGGCCCTTTCCCTGATTAGCTTTTCTTCAGAGCAACTAGCACATATCACATTACTTGACATCTTCACGTACTTTTCTGTTGCCATCTTGTCCATTAGAATGTGGACACTTTTGTCTGTTTTGTGCATCACTGCAGACCCAGAATCTAGAAAAGTACGTGTCTGTAGTAGCTTGTCAGTATGTAGTTATTGTGTGATTGATTAATTTCCCTACACGACACCCCCCTTACAGGTGGGTTTAAGCATAACAGGCATAGATGGGGACTCAAAAGATGAACTAAAACACTGCAAGCAGAGGAAGACATATGAGCAAAGTCACTTGGGCAAGAAAAGTCTACCACTGGTCTCCCATGTGCTTGTCTGTCTATATGTGTCCCATTTCAGTTCAATTCAACAACTCTCTCTTGAGGGCCTCCCGTGTGCCAGGAGCTATTTTGGAGCTGAGATCCAGAGATGAGTAAGACCTAGTTCCAGCCCTTGAGAAAATCAGTGCAGTGAGAGGAGCAGGCTGCGTAGACAGCTGACGGCCAAGGAGGCATTGCTCTGATAGGGGTGCCAGGCAAAGAAGAGGGAAGACATGGGGTCCATTCACCCTGAGAAAGTCAGGACAGGCTTCCCAGGGGACAATCAACTTGAGTTTTGAAGGATGGACAAGAGTCTGATAATGGACAAGATTATCTACAGGAAACGGTTTGTTTAAAAAAATTAAGTCATTTTATGGGACTATAATATTTGTTGAGAAGAATTGTATCAGTCAGGGTAACCAAGGTTACACTGAAGTAACAAACATCCCCCAAGTCCCAGAGGTCTTAAACAATGCCAGATGATTTCTCACTCAGGTAGCACATCTATCACAAGTCAGCAGGGATCAGGGACAGAGAGCAGAGAGGCTCTGTTCATCGTAGTCACCTGGGGCCCCAAGCTCAGGGAGCAGCTGCATTCTCAAACCCCGCCAGCTGCCGTGCAGATGGAAAGAGCCCTAGAGAGTCGCAGGCCAACACTCCAAATGCTTGACCTACGTCTATGCACAATTCATTTGTCAGACCTTGTTCCATGCCTCCCAGTCCCCACAAAGAAGACAGAACAGCAGCCCTGCATGTCGAGGAAAGAGGACACACATGGGTGTGCACAGGCAGACACTGTTGGTGTCCAGGACCCGTTCTTATTCTCCTTCCTATAGCAGAAGCCCATTGGGGTGGGAGGGGGCTGGCCTTCAGCCCAGCTAAGAGGCTGTGTTTCCCAGATCCTGTCCCTGCCAGGTACAGCCATGTGATGGTTATGAACAACGAGATATAAGTGATGTGCTGGGGGAGCTTCTGAGAAAAGGGCTACAAGGGGCAGACCCAGCTGGCCCCTTTTCCCCTCTTCCTGCCTGGGACGCACGTCCGTGCTAGAAGCGGACGGTCATCCTGAAAACGTACGGCGGCCAGAATGAGGGCAAGCTCTGCACACTCGGCTGGCTGAGCAGCTTTGCTAGAAAGCATCCTGGGCTGTTTTCCTTGCACTTCTCATCATGTGGGGAGGACAGATGCCTCCCTCATTAAGCCCACGTTTATAAACAAGATCCCTGGATCCAACACCCAGAGATTCTGACTCACGGGTCTGGGGTTGGGTCCAGGAACCTTCTCTCCTAACAAGTTCCTGAGTGATGCTGCTGACTATGGACCACACTTTGAGAAGCAAACTAATGGCTGAGGGGGAGGGAGTAGGGGATGAGCCTGAGGGCGGAAGAGGGAGGCGCAGGCGATCCTGGAAAATCGTGTAAGTCTCGGCCATAAACCGATTAGCCCGTGAGCCCTCCCAGGGTGGGGACCGTATTCTGCTCATGACCAGGCCCACTCACCTTATTAATCTTTTCTTCCTCCAACTCCTCCTGTATCCATGGGCGTTCTAGTCCACATAACATGTGCTGTCCACTGAGCACAATGACTTCATTCCCTCTGCTGTCCTTTTTTTGTTTGTTTGTTTGTTTTTTTGCGGTACGCGGGCCTCTCACTTTTGTGGCCTCTCCCGTTGCGGAGCACAGGCTCCGGACGCGCAGGCTCAGCGGCCATGGCTTACGGGCCCAGCCGCTCAGCGGCACGTGGGATCTTCCCGGACCGGGGCACGAACCCATGTCCCCTGCATCGGCAGGCGGACTCTCAACCACTGCGCCACGAGGGAAGCCCTCTGCTGTCCATTTTTGAATTCTGCCATGGCCCGGCACTGCGTCCTGTGCCCGGGCTGGGCCTAGCATTTGGCCTTAGAGCAAGCGCCCAGATGACACCAATGCAGCTGGTCACAGACCACACCTGGAGCACCAGGGGTCAGGGCGTGCCCTCCCCACCAGTCAGTATGCAAATCAGGGCTGAGCCGGTGTGTGCCCTTCTGGGGCTGGCAGGCAGGAGCACGGCGGCCTCTTCGTGTGCCTCCCCAGGCCAAGGAGGGCTGCCTGGGACGCCCCCCAGCACCTCCATCTCCCTCTCCCCAGGCCACGGCTGACAGCACCTATGCACTCGTGCTGTGAGGACTCACAGCAGTTTCTGGAGTTAATTTCTCAAAGCCAACAACTCAGGGCCACCTAGTTCCCTCTTTAAATCCCAGCATCCCTGTGCCCTTCGTGGTGCCCCGATTAGGAGGCTGCGGAAGAGGGAGCCGTCCAGCCACGTGGCAGCGGCTGCTGGGAGCCCGAGGACGCCGCGGCTGCTCTCACGTTAACTGGACTTTTCGGCCCCGGCCCCTGGGCTGGGAAACAGCACAGACCTTTTCCCCAGGGAGCAAAGGTTCTGGACCCCATGCAGCCTGTAGAAAAGGTTCATCACCGCTGGGGAGCGCTTGGGGAAAGGGGCGCTCAGATAGGGAGTGGGGGCCAGGAGCAGATTTGCCATCAAAGATGGGTGGGCACTGGACCCCTTCACCCTGGCCTGGAGTGGGGTCCAGCTCCCTCCAGGAAACGGGCCCTCACTGAGCTGGAGCCTCTGCAGATTTGGGTGGGGGGTCAGGGGAGGGGCAGGGGATGAGGGGGAAGGCGAAGGGTGGAAGGACAGGGAAAGAGGGAGGAAAAGAAGGGAGGAGGAAGCAGCCGTCACAAAGGCAGCCCTGGGCAGGAACAGAGCCGGGTCCCCCGCACCCTGTGAGGAGCAGTGTGTCTGTGAGTCCCACAGAAGGGCAGGTGGAGGCTGATGGGTGTAGGGATGTGCCTAGCGCCACACAACCCTGACTGGCACTGTTCAAACTTGGGGGCCCCCAGATCCCGAGCTCTGAACCTGCAGAGGCCCCTGAGGAAGCAACCTGGTGGGGGGCAGCAGGTGCTGGCTGAGGTACGAGGCTCAGGTGTGGGGCTCAGGTACAGGGCGCAGGTACAGGATTCAGGTGCAAACTCAGTTCGGGTTCAGGTCTGAGCTCGGGCCTGAGTCTGGACACCATGCCCATCCCCCCTCTGCAGAGGGAGCATGTGGACAAAAGACTCGGAAGCCAATCAGATGGGCTGGGTGGAGAAGAGAGGACGGAGCACTTACTCAGGTTCTGCGGTGGGTCCTCAGGGGGACGGTGACACTGTCTTTGAAATAGAGAATCGGGGGCCGCTGGGGACAAAGGGCGTGGTGAGTTCAGGTAGAGTGCGGTGGTTTGGGGATGTCGGGGAAGTTGGGGGAGTCTGACGTGGCCTCTGAAGAGAGGCTTATCTGGAAGGGGCTCTGTAAGCCTCCTGCGTGCAGGTGGGGGTGAAGGCCCTGCCCCGAGTGAGGGTCCAGAGCGGGAGGGGGCGCCAGGAACAGCGGCATCGTGGCAGAGGTGGGGGCGGGAACCACAGCAGGTCATGGGAACAGGGGGCGAGTTCAAGATCAGTGTATGCGTCAGCACAGCTGCTATATCAAAACACCACAGACTGTGGCTCAAACAGCAGACACTCACTGTCTCCAGTCCTGAGGCTGGAATCCCACAGGTGTGGGCAGGGCTGGGTCCTCCTGAGGTCTCTCTCCTCAACGCATAGACGGCCGTCTCCTCCCTGTGGCCTCACGGGGTTGTCCTCCTGTGTGTGTCTGTGTCCTGATCTCTTCTTATAAGGACACCAGTCCTATGGGATTAGGGTCCACCCTTGTGACCCCATTTTACCTTAATCAAAGACCCCATCTCCAAATACAGCTGCATCCTTAGGTCCTGGGGGTCAGGGACCTCAACATATAAATTTGGGGAGACACAGTTCAGCCCATCCGGTCAGTAGCTGCTTGACCTTGAGCTCTAACATGGCTGTTGGTCTGAATACTCTGGCTTTTCCAGCTCTGCGATTCCCTGTGACATTATCACATTATCCAACCAAATCCTCAAACTCTCTACCATGATTTCTCATGGGCACCTCCAAGTTAATGTGTCCCAGACCTAGCCCTGGACCTCCCCCACGCCCACCACACATTCACCCCTCTGCTAGGAAAAGCACCTTCTCCTGGCTGTGGGTGACCAAGACCAGGAGCTGTCCTTGACTTTCTACCCTCCCCAGGACATCGTGGGCCAGCCGGTGGGTCCTTCAGTGCAGACCTTGAGTCCAGCACTGTCTTCGTCCATCACTTCCTTTCTTGCCCAATGACTGCAACACTGCAAACTGGTCTGTGGGCCCACCCTTGCTCCACTCCCTCTTGCTGCCCACAGAGCCACCTTTTGTTCTTCTCCTTTTTAATTTTTATTGACCTATAGCTGATTTCCAATGTTGCGTTAGCTTCAGGTGTACGGTAAAGTGACTCAGTTACGCATGTATATATACATATGCATATTCTGTTTCTTACATTCTCTTCCATTATAGGTTATGACGCCACATTTGTAAAATGCAAGTTGGGCTGTATCACTCCCTTCCATGAAGCCTTCGCTGTTTCTCCATTGCTTTTGGGACGAAGACTGGAACTCAGGGTGTGGCCTCCAGCCCTGCCCGCCGTGGTCCATTTTCCTCTCAAGCCTCGTTGGAATGACTGACCATGCACTTCGACATCCCGAGCCCCGACCCTATCCGTCATCTTCCCGTTTCTTGAATGTCCCAAGTCATCTCCGTCATCCGTGATTGGGCCAATGCTGTTGCTTCCTCCTGGAATGAACTCCCCAGCTCCTCAGCTGGCCAACTCCCCGCCACCTGCAGGAGTTGGCTTAGACACCACTGCTGCATCTGTGCTCCTTCATCCAATTGTCTGTGCAAAGGTATTTACGGAGCGCCTGCTGTGTGTCAGACAGCGTTACAGGAGTCAGGATAAGACATGCACTGGAGAAGGACAGATAACAAAGAGGTAAAAAATAAACGCACCGCAGTCAGGTGATGCTATGTAGAGAGCAGCCCACCTCTCAGAGGAAGCGGTGTTTAAGCTGAGATCTACATGACAAAGGAGCCAGCCATTTGAAGGCCAGGAAAGAGCGCCCCAGGTGGGAGGAGCAGCTTTTGCAGAGGCCCTGAGGTAGGGATGGGTGTGGTTCGTTTGCAGAACAGACAGATGTGCAATTGGCTGGAGCTTGTGGAGACAGGGCAAGCACCAGTGAGGGTGGTATGAGGGGCCAGGCTGAAGCCTGTAGGATTCGTACGCCCGGGCAAGCATTCTAGATTTTATCCTGCGCGTAATGGGAAACCACATGGGAGGCCATGATTCGGTTAAAAGATCACTCTGGCCATCCTAAAGAAAGAGTACAGACAGAGAAGAGGGAGCAGGGAGAGGCGTCAGGTTATGTGGACGCAGGAGAGAGCCGACGGCAACCAGGGCGAGGCCGGTAACTAAAGACTAAAGACGGAGAAGTGTGGTCAGACTAAGTCGTTTTTTTTGTTTTGTTTTGTTTGTTTGTTTTTCTAATTGGAGTCTAGTTAATTTACGTGTTAGCGTCAGGTGTACAGCAAAGGGAATCAGTTATGCATATACATATTTCCACTCTTTTTTAGATTCTATTTCCATTACAGAGTATTGAGTAGAGTTCCCTGTGCCATACAGTGGGTCCTTGGTAGTTATCTGTTTTATATATAGTAGTGTGTATGTGTCAATCCCAATGTCCCAATTTATCCCTCCCCACCCCCTTTCCCCTTTGGTGACCATAAGTTTATTTTCTACATCTGTGACTCTATTTCTATTTTGTAAATAGGTTCATTTGTACCATGTTTTAGATTCCACATGTAAGTGAGATCATATGATATTTGTCTTTCTCTTTCTGACTTACTTCACTTAGTATGATCATCTCTAGATCCATCCATGTTGCTGCAAATGGCATTATTTCGTTCTTTTTGATGGCTGAGTAATATTCCATTGTAAGTCTCTGTTTTAAAGGAGATTTAGGAGAATTTGCAGAGGTTGAATAAAGGTCGTGAGAGGAGAGGACGCAAGGATGACTCTGGGGTTTTGATCTGAGCAACCGGGTGGACCCTTTCCTGGGAGGGCAAAAACACGGGGTGGGGCAGGAGGACCAGGATGGGGCGGAGCTGGGAACAGCGGGCCCTCTTCCCTGGCGGCCGTGTAAGCGCAGAAGCTGCCAATCAGAGCCCCTCTGCACACGTCCCTGGTGCGTCTTGTTCACAGCATGATCATTTCTATCAAGTATGGCCTGTGATTCCTCGTCCGATGTGCATCCCTCCCCCAGACCGTCAGCAGCACCCCGTGGACCCTCTCTGTCCCCTCCTCATTGCCACAGCGGCCCCAGCACCGAGGACAGAAGTCTCGGCACGTGGTGGGCGCACAAGAAATGGTTTTTTTTTTCCTTTTTCCTTTATTTATTTGGTTGCACTAGGTCTTAGTTGCGGCAGGTGGGCTCCTTAGTTGTGGCTCGCTGGCTCCTTAGTTGCGGCTCGCTGGCTCCTTAGTTGCGGCATGCATGTAGGATCTAGTTCCCTGACCAGGGATCGAACCCGGGCCCCTGCATTGGGAGCACGGAGTCTTAATCACTGCTCCACCAGGGAAGTTCACAAGAAAATTTTCTTGAGTGGGTTGATGAAAGAGCAGCAGGACTGAAGCCTGAATGGACTACCGTCTCCAGGTTCACAATGGAAAGTCAGCATTCTATGACTACTTTAAAATCGGCTACAGGGGGGACTTTTTTGGGCATGACCATCTACATATTTTATGACTTATTCTAAGAAGCCAGCATCACAGAGCCCAGTGAGCAATTACAGTAATTAATCTAAATCACGCTCTGGGACAGCCCCTGTTAGACACTCCCTTTCAAGGCTGCTGCATCCCCTTCACAGCAACAGTGAACCACATGAAATGCTTCCCCAGAGATGCTGACAAGCCCCCCGAAATATGCTCCACAAAGGCCCCAAATCACGGTTAGGAATCCTATTTGAGTCACCAGCTCTGTGGCCTCGGGACAGAGCCCACAGGCAGGGGTAGCTTCTGACACAGGCACCTGGGGCTCTGTTCTCCACATGGCTACAGGTGACCACGTGGCCGCCACCAGGTTCTACCCTAGAGGCGCCATGTTTTGGAGGGAGAGTTTTTTCCAGGCAATACATTTCAGGAAATGGTCTCCCTCTCTGGGTGTTACCTTAGAACTCCCAGGAAGCATCCACGTCTATGTGAGGGGGAAACTGGGATGTCGAGTCTTATCGAGCAAATGTGTCTCCTCGTTGGAAAATCACTGCTCCCTGGCAGCAGTGGACAGAGCTGAGTGCATAATGGGCCTGGGCTGAGCGGGGCTGTGAGTGAGGAGGGAGGATCACGGCACCCACCGAGAAACAGGCTCTTTGGGACACGAAGATGAGCCATAATGAGCTGGAAAGGTGTTTCTGCTTCCTACTGGACTCCCTGTGGTGAGGTGCGTGAGGGTGCTGGTAGTTTTGTTATTGAGACACCATTGATTCTGGAGCACGGCTGTGTGTGCCCGCGTGTTCCTCATGGCCGTCAGAATGGCTCGTTCTAATAAGCTCGGAGTAAACGCAGCAGGCTTTCAGAGATGCATCACCTAAAAGCCATTTGATGGTCAGCAGAGCTCCCGCAAAGCAAAGCAAATGCAGGTTACGGGGATGCAAGAGATGGATTCCCAGAGGAGGCCAAGGTGCGGCGTGGCAAACAGAAGTGCAGGACACCCAGGTACATTGGCATCTCAGATAAGCAACGAACACGTTTTTAGTATAGTATGTCCTGAATATTGCATGGGACATATTTATGCTTCAACAAATAGTTGTTTGAGAATTCTCTGGTGGTCCAGTGTTTCGGACTCGGTGCTTTCACCGCCTGGGGCCGGGCTTAATCCCTGTCAGGGAACTAAGATCCCGCGAGATGCGCAGTGCAGCCAAAACTAATAATAATAATAAAATAAAAAATGGTTGTTTATCTGAGAGGCCAATGTACGTGAGTGTCCTGTATTATAGCTGACACCTCCACCTGGGAAGCAAAGCACTTCAGTGGGCCCTTAAATGGGTTTGACATATTGTTTCCGATTGACTTTTTGTTTCTGAAAATGTTAAGCTCTTGACATAAAGGAGACTGGTTTAATAAGTAGGCTAACAAGCTACAATTTAGCAACGTGGGTCTGCTGCTACGCTCTTGTCAACACTGCACTCACAGTTTCTCCAGGACCGTGTGGTGTGGGTGGGCTCAGGGATACACATACAGCACACGTCTTAACCAAACCTGCAGGGCAGGGGAGCTCGTCCCCTTTTAATGATGACTGTGTAAGGCTCAGAGATTGGCAAGATTTACCCAAGCTCACACAGCCTATCAGTTAAGGTGCTTTGGTTGTAGGCAAGGTAAAAACGGGTTCTGACGAGTATAATCAGAATAGAACTATACTAGAAAAATGAAGGGCAGTGCACAACATTGGCAGAAGGAAGGGAAAATGCTGCTCCACAGCTGTGTAGCCAGAGCTGCAGAACTGGTCAGGGGAGGAGGGCTGCGGCCGGGACCCTGAGGGACAGATGTCCCAGCCAGGACACCTGCAGACTTGCCCAGAGAGGACAGTCACACCGGATTGGCCAAGTAATTCATGGCCGGTACATCTGATTGGCTGGGAAGTGCAGGGGAGTCATATGATTGGCTAAGAACTTTAAGACACTCACATCTGATTGGCTACATGATTCTGGGCAGATGCATCTGATTGGCTAAGTAGTTCAGGGCAAGAACACCTGATTGTCTGGATCAGGCCACCTTCCCACACCAAACTCCCAGGAAGACTGGTAAAGCCAAGGTCTGATGCTTTTGCTTCCTTAGTGCAAAGGCCTGTCCTCCCCACCAAGACTCAGGAGGGCAGGAGTGGAGAAGATCTACACCAACAAACGTCTTCCCTGCTCGGCCCGTGAGCTGTGGGAGTGGGAACTGACCTGAACCCTGGCGGGCTCAAGTCTGCCGCCCCATTCTCTCCGTTTTAGCTGCTGCCTCTCTGCCAGGCTGGCTCCGGGGTGGGTACGCGAGCTGCAGGCTCTCTCCCTCTGTAACTGCCCCCAAGGCCACGCGGCCAGAGCTCAAATGCAGAAAATGCTGCCTGAAGGACGGACGAATCGGCCACAGAGATGGTGGTGTCTCCACCTCAGCATCTCAAATGTCGCACTGACGGGGGTGCCATCCCGGGTGCACGGACCTCTCGTCTGTATCTCGTCATCCCTGAAAATTGCACAGACGCTATGGCAGCCGTAGGTCCCCGTTTACCAGCACCCTCCCGGCTCTACACCTGCTGCCCTGTGTGATGGCTGGTAGCACCACCCTCCTTCTCAAAACCGTCCACTTTGGATGACAAAGGGTCACCCCCCCCCCCCCCCCAGATGAGAAGTATTAAGGGAGGCTGTCACAGATGGCGCGTTTCATCGTGTGTACCGGGGTGTGCACCCTGCTCGTGATTACTTTTGCCATTTGTATGTCCAGTATTTCCTTTTTTATTTTTCCCAGAAACATACACGGAGACTAAGGGGAAAGACGTCTCGCCTCTGGCGCAAGCTCGTAACTCAGGATTTCTCCGCAGGGTTCTGCGTACAGCGACGCTTTTCTGAACCGTCCTCCGGCTGCCTGTGGCGAGGCAGCGCAGAAGGTTCTGGGCCTGTCCTCCAACTTCCCGGTTCTGTTTAGAGTCTGGAACAGCGAGGTTTTGCAATGTTTACTCTCGAAATCAATAGACTGGCTCCTCCCAGGATTTGTGCTCAGCAGATGACATCCACCCACCGCACCGTGCTGGTTCCCAGACGGCAGCCATAATGCCAGACGCATCCCTCTCCCTACCCCATCCGTCCTCCTTCCCACACAGGCCAGAAGCCCCTGCTCAGCCTGAGCTCTGCCCAAGCCAAGCAGGAGAGCCAGCTGACTAGGGTGGAGGTCTCAGGCCAGCCAGAGGCCCTCAGTTCAGAAGGACTGAAGGGCGGGCACTGCAGCTGCAGACACCAGAGGACAGCTAGCAGAAGCCAGCACTGGCCAGAGTGACCCTGCATCCATCCTAGTGTGCAGGCCAGGTCCTCACCTCTCCGGTCAAGTGCAAGCTCTGGGCTACCAGCCACGTCATGAGCCACTGCTGGGCTGCATTAACAGGAGTATTATGTCCAGGACAAGGGAGGTGAAAGCACAACTGGTCTTACAGTCCTAAACTCTGTGGAGTACAGCATCCAGTTCCCAGCACCAAACTCTGGAAGGGAGGTAGTGTATAGGAACAGATCCAGGAAAAGTGGCCCCCGGGGCCAGGAAAGACAGGGACCCTTGAGCCTGGAGAAGGGTCGCTTCAGGGTAAAGCTGTGTTGTATAAGAAATGCTGATTCACTTTGTTGTACAGAAGAAACTAACTCAACATTGAAAAGCAATTATACTCCAATAAAGATTTTTTTTAAAAAAAAAGGAAGAAGTGGTCCCTGGTCATGGAAGAGCGAGTAGGCCTGTCCCGCACACTGCAGAGAACCGAGCTATGGGTTGGGTGTTCATTTCTTCGTAGCAACAATTCCCGCAGATGGAGCAATTTCCTCGGCGCTTACCTCCACGGGGACTGTTGTATACACAGTATCTTTTGAAGGCTGGTGACCTCCCTGCACTGTTGGTTTTGTCTTTCCCCTGAGCAAAGTTTCTTTTTTTGAATTTTAGTTAATTACTTTTTTTTGACCTTGTCGTGCAACTTGCGGGCTCTTAGTTCCCCTGCCAGGGATTGAACCCAAGTCCTCGGCAGTGAAAGCGTGGAGTTCTAACCACTGGACTGCTAGGAAATTCCCACGAAGTTTCTGTAATTCATCCATATCGTGCAGCCGGCACCCACAGTGGGGTCCAGCTCAGGCTCTGTCCATGCTTGGAACCACCGGTGCCTGTCTGTGAGGAGAACCTTCTAGTACTGAAGTGACCTCATCCAAGTGACTCGTCTAAGCAGCTGACGGGTCTGTGCCGCTTGCCCTCCGTGTGTCTTCAGTTACAGTCCCTGGGGTGACTGAGGACATGGCCCTGGTTCACGGAGCGTCCAGGTGGGCCACAGAGCGAGGGGTCTGGGGAGGCATGGCTACCCCGCTGTGGGGGATGCAGGTGATGGGGGCTGAGCACAGGGATTTGTGCACCTTGCTGGGCCTGCAGGTGGCTTCTCAGAGCCACTTCCACATGGGGACCCTCTGAGAAGCTTCCAGAGAATGCAAAGAGCTCCCACCCCCCGCCAAGCATGGGTGCCCAGGCGGGACTGAGGTGGTGCTGACCCTCTGTGAGACCTGCCCAAGGCTCTCCTCCGGGGCCGTGAAGGTGAGATGGAAAAGGAACCTGGACCACCTGGGAGGCTGGTTAACGGGCGCGGCATGCAGACCGGCGGCCAGGAGGGCCAGTGGGAGGGGCCTCCTGGGGCCCGGGGTGCAGGCTGGCCAGCGGGAGATAATTAGCGTCTGGGCCCTTTTCAGCATGCGTGGCGCAGCTGGGGCTGGCGGTACCCATTCTCCCCACTCAGACCAGCTCTGCAGAGATGGATGGGGCGCTCCTGGGGTCCAGCCTGAGCTCTCAGTCCCTCAGCCTGGTGCTAAGGCCGTCCTGCTGGGATGCTTTAAGCCAACAGGTCCAATGGCTGATTCACAGATGGGGGTGGAAACAGGGGAGAAACTTCTTTCGGGACAACTCGGAAAGGTCCAAAGCCCAGGCCTTCCAATTCCCACCAGCCCTCCGTCCAGCACTGCACTGGCCTCGTCCTCATGGCCCTCCGTCCAGCATGGCTCACGTTTACCGAGCCCTTGCTGTGTGCCGGGCGCTGGGCCAGGTTCCTGAAGCGCCGTCTCCTCTATTTCTCCCAGTAGCCTGTGTATGGATGTACTTACAGAGGCTTGGAGGGAGGGAGACCTCGTCTCCCTCCCCGCCCATCGCAGGGAGGGAGAGGAGGTTTGGAGCGTTTGTAACTTGCAGCACCGGGGAAGGTGGAGCCCAGGTCTGACTGCGGATCCCGGCCCCCCATCACACTGCCCTCGGTTGCTCCCAGATCTGAGAGCGGTCGTGATGTAAGGAAACACTGGCCGTTCACAGCACAAAGAGCCAGAGTGAGTGGAGTTGCATCAGTCTTTCCTGAGCCCGGCGGTGCCCTGCTCACCAGGTGTGGTTGGCCTGGTGCACTGACCCTCAGCTGTTCCGGCTGCCTGCCGGGGAGCCTGCCTGTGTTGCAGAAGCAGGGAAACTGAAACTACGTTCCCCAGGTACCCTTGTGAGGCAGGAGATAGATGGGCCCCAGGCTGAGCAGCTGGAGTTTGTCCCCTGTGGACAGATACTCCAAATTAACAGGAGCCAGAGAGGAGGCTGGGCCCTGCCCGGATAAGAGATAAAAGACCACACGCTCCTCGTTCTGGAGGTCAAGGAGACCTTCCCGAATACGCATGCGCAGAAAGACTCCCTTGAAAGTCAAAAAGGGAGTGATGGGGCTTCCCCGGTGGCGCAGTGGTTGAGAGTCCGCCTGCCGATGCAGGGGACACGGGTTCGTGCCCCGGTCCGGGAAGATCCCACATGCCGCGGAGCGGCTGGGCCCGTGAGCCATGGCCGCTGAGCCTGTGCGTCCGGAGCCTGTGCTCCGCAACGGGAGGGGCCACAGCAGTGAGAGGCCCGCGTACCACAAAAAAAAAAAGGGAGTTAACTCAACCTACCCATAGGCTTCTTTGCTAGAATCTGTCTTGGCTAAGAGATGTGCGTATACACATGGGAGGACCCTGAGATAAACCAAATATAGACTCAGAGCCAGGCAAAGCAAAATGATTGGCCAAAGGAAACCTGGAAGAAATGCCCCATATGAGTGATTCAAACCACTCGTGCTCGAGAGAGCACGACTCTCTCTCTCTGAGTTAGCCCATGTGTCTACCCACGCGTACCCTTTTCCTCCTAATAAACACTTTACTTGTTTCACTACTTTCCGCCTCTTTGTAGAGATTCATTTTCTGCAAAGCTGACGGGCCAGGGCCTTGTCACTGGCCACTGGTCCCTGGTGGTCTAGTGGCCAGGATTCAGTGCTCTCACTGCCGCGGCCTGACTTCAATCTCTGGCCGGGGAACCGAAACCCTGCTTCAAGCCACTGCAGGTCGAGGCCACCCGAGATCACTTGCGGTTGGGGCTCTGAATGAAAACTTTGCAGTATGCAAATTAGTGTTCTCCAATTATACATTTGTGTGAGCCATGGACGGCCTGTGTTTCTGCTGATGGACACAACCATGGAGCAGTGGGTTCCTGCAGTCTGGCCACTGGCTTTGTGGGTGTTGAGGGGTGGAGGTGCAGGTGACAGCAGCCGACCCCCACATCACAGTCCCGGAGAACATTCTAGAAATCAGCACTTCCAAGGACAGCTTCCTGATTGGGCACCTCCCTGGCTATGGGCTCTTCTGGACAGGCTTGCCTGGAGTCCCAGCCTGGAACTGTGATTCCAGCTGCTCCAAGATCCTTTGTTTTAAAACCTAAATCGAGAGTGGTATTTGTTTCCTGCAACTAAAACTTAACCGATGACCCTGGTAATTTTTATAGCAACCCGAGAGTCAGAGAAGAAGCAGATGTTGAAATTGTGTCCATTTTTACAGACTAGGGTCTCCAGGCAAGAGAGGATAATCAACCCAGAGTCCCTCATGGTGCTAAGGCTACTCCTGGGCTCTTAACTCTGGGCCAGGAAGGGGTGCAGCGCAGACTGGACTAACAGCAAAACGTCCTGTCAGCATTTGGACCCCTGCCTTCCTTGAATCCCAAAGTACTTCCTTCCCAGAGGAACTTGGCCAGCAACTCTTAGTCTAGAGTCAATGTGACCCCATTGTAGAGCGCCTAGATAATGGGATTCATGTCATTTGTAGGAAACGAATAAAAATACGGTAGGACAAAACCCGATTGTTTTGAGTTGATTATGCCACTCATGACCCATTATAATATATGCATATGATATGCAGATTTATGCGCACACGTCTGAATGCGAAATTGCGTAGTACCCTGCCCTTCTAAATCTCTTGGCAAAACGCAGTGCTGTCATTGGGGTGTGTTCGGACACCAAATTGAGCTCGAATAAGGAGATTAGAGACAAGGGAACTGCCGGCCTGTCTTTTTCCATCTCATTTCGTGGCAATTTCGTGGATCCATCTTCAGGATCAGGGCATGATGCTCTTAACGTCCTTAATGCAGGAGAAGAGCCTAGAAAGCCCTAGGTGGTCCCATTTGCTGCTGTGGCCACAGCCATGTCTGCAATGACCAGTGACCACGGTGCCCATCAGGCCTGACACCTGCTCAGGGCCCCGCAGGGCAAGGAGCCTGCGGAGGAGGGGGGCCTCCTCTACCCCACTGCTTCAGTGGGTTTCCAGCGTGGGGAGCAAGGGGCAGGATAGGGGATGCCTGGCATGGCGGCTGGAGGGGAGCCCCAGGATTCGCACTGAATCCAGTGCCGGCTCAGTCCTCCCGGGCACGGGCTGGGAAGATGCAGCTCTCACTGCCCCCGACCCCAGGTCCCCGGAGCCTAAGTCAGTGGCAGGAGGGAGCTAGTATCTGGCCCCCCTCCCCTCCACTGTCTGCCCTGCTGCTGACTGTCCTGGAGCCCCTCCTACTGCCCTTTCCACAGAAGCTCTTCCCAGTGGGGCCCGAGGACTCCTTTCTAGACAGGAAGGGTGCTGAGCTGGCCCCTCTCTGCAGGTGGGGAGCCAGGTCAGAGGGATGGCAGGCCTGGGGTGTGTCCCTGACTCTGCGTCTGCCTGCCACAGCCCTGCCTGTTGCTTCGCAGAGGCTCTGCTCTCCCCGCCCCGCGCCCCTGCCCTGAGCTCCCGCGTTAAGCCCGACCCCCCTTCCCTTCCGTCCATGGCTGCTTCTAGCAAAATTGCTATTTCCCTTCCTTCACGTACCCACTCCCCACTGGCAAAAATATTCACAACCTAAAAGTTGAGAGTTATGTTTTATGTGGTGGACAATTCCAAGGACTTAAGCCCTGGGTACAGCATCTCAGATAATTCTGAGGGACTGCTCTGAAGAGGTGAGGGGGGAACCAGGATATAGGAGTTTTTGCAACACAAGTCCAGCTGGTCGGAACATCAAAAGATTACTGTTAATTAAAGAAAACCAGATATCTCGAGTTAAGGAATTCAGGGCTTTTCTGTGTATGGGAAGATGCAAGGGTCTGGGCCCACTGAAATCATTCCTTTATGTGCACCTCAGCTCTCTGGGGCCAGTACCCTGTGTTTTCTCCTCCTGAGTCGCCTCAGGGCTCACCTTCTGTCCAGGCGGCTGTAATGCGATGGTGTGATGGTTGCAACATC
The DNA here is from genome assembly GCF_964374135.1 of Grampus griseus. NCBI lineage: Eukaryota > Metazoa > Chordata > Mammalia > Artiodactyla > Delphinidae > Grampus > Grampus griseus. The sequence goes on along the minus strand of NC_139002.1, from coordinate 107,905,741 downwards.
CTTTGTCATTGAGATGGCAGCCAACATTTCTCATTCACACCACCCTAACCCGGGACTGTCCAAGCCTCGGAGCTCAGAGTTCCCCTTAGAGTCCCAGCCCCGAGTATCTTCAGGCCTCTGTTTCCTCACCTTGAGCACTGAGAGACTAATCCCTTTACCCAAGAGATGATATGAGAGGGGAAACCGGAGGAATTTGTCAAAGGGCACAAAGTTTCAGCTCTGCAGGGTGAATGAGTCCTAGAGAGCTCCTGCCTATCGCAGTGCCTGTAGTCAACAGCCCTGCATTGTGTGCTTCAGAAGTTGCTCAGAGGGTAGATCTGATGCTAAGTGTTCTTATCACAAAATAACAACAACTAAGAGAAGAGGAAGCTTTCGGAGGTGATGGGTGAGTTCATGGCGTAGATTGTGGCAATGGTTTTGCAGGTGTGTATCTTCAGCCTCATCGAGTTGTATACATTCAGGATGTAGAGCGTTTTGTGTTTCAAAAAACTTTTTTTTTTTTTAATTAAACACTTTTTAGCAGACGTGCTATTGGAGGAATCTCGCAGCTCCCGCCCGGCACACAGAAGGTGCTCATGAAATGTTGCGAACAGCTTGTCTCTCCAAATATATCTGTGGTTTAAACATTTTAGGGATCATGAAACCCTTGAGGACCTGGTGAAAGGAATTGACTCTCTTCCCAGGAAAAAGGAAGTGTGCATGAGTATAAGAATGAAAGTGAATTGCAGGGGTTCCATCAGTCTTTGCTCAGGGAGTGAAGAGCCCAGACGGCCACCCAGCTGAGCCTCCAGGCCATGGGTGTGCCACCCAGTGGATCTGACCCCACGTGGGATGGACAGGAGTGGGCAGCTCAGGGAAGGGGGCGACTCCAGAGAGAGCACGTGGCAAGAGCCCTTCAATCTGATTCACCGACCCCCGCTCCCTCCCAGGTGAGAACTCCACCTGGCTCCCAGCAGGGCATCACCTGCTGCTTCTGGGGAACACAGGGAGGGCAGTTCTACTCGGGGTGGGGGGAGGGTTAGGTGGATGGAGGTTCCAGGCAGTTGCTCTGCCAAGGGGGCCTCCCACTCCGCACCCACCTGCATGGGCCCCACCTCTCCCCGCATCATGGGAATTTCCAGAACGTGATGTTACCTGGCTTCAACCCCACCTTGCACAGTTACTTAAAATGCTGAGGTGCTCAGGGGCACAGCCTAATATACCAGTTTGTTTACAGGTGGAGTATTCCTTTGGCCATTGGTGGCCGTTTTGGAGACCAGCTTTCTCATTAGTATTTACACGAGTTAAAAGACATTTCATTAGGAAGTCAAATCTAAATGCCTGTGCGTCAGGATGAGACGTCCATCCATCCATCCGTGTCAGCAGTCCGTCCTTTTGTGACTTGGCTTCTGCCCTCTCTCCTCCCCCTGCTTATGGGGGAGGGGAGGGGGTGGAACAGGCGTAGACCAAGGCCGCACCAGCCGGGCCATTGCCACCCCCCCCCCGACAGGCTCTGTAACAGGCAGAAACCTACACGCCTTGCCATGTATGAGCTCACTGCCTTCACGCAGGTGTTCACTCAGCAAATAGTTATCTTCCTTACCATGTGCCCAGCACTTCCTAGGGTTCAAAGGGACTAAGGTTTCTCTCCTATAGCAATACACCTGCTGGCCAGGTAAATTACCTGATAAACAGGTAAACTGTTAAAAAGTGGTAACCACAGAAAAGAAAAGGGCTGTGGACGGAAAGGGTCCCCCCAGCTTCGTATGTTGAAGGCTTACCCCCCTCAGAGTGATGGTATTAGGAGGTGGGGTCTTTGGGTGGTGATTATATTAGATGAGGTCTTGAGGGGACGAGATTAGTGCCCTTATGAGAGTCACAGGAGAACTTCCTCCCTCTCTGTCCTCTGCCCTGGGAGGACACAGCAAGATGAAGAGAGCTCTAGGCCAAACCCGGCTACGCTGGCACCCTGAGCTCGGACGTCCAGCCTCCAGAGCTGAGAGCAATAAATTTCTCTTGTTTATAAGACACCCCTCTGGTTTATGGCAACCCGAGCTGATTGGACAAAAGAGAGCAGAATTAGGAGGACCTGGGACGCATGCTGGACCGCAGGGGACACGTTTAAATAGAGGGTCGGGGGGCCTCTTGGAGAAGGTGATGTGGGAGCACGGGCTGCGAGGTTGTGCAGGGAAGAGCATTCCGGGCAGAAGGAACAGCCCATGCAAAGACTCTAAGGCAGATGCATACATGGGAAGTTTGGGAAGGGGCAGGAGGCTGGGGCTGAGTGAGTTGGGGGGACAGAAGGAGATGAGGTCAGGGAGGACCTACAGGGGTGGGTGTTCCACAGATCCCCTCAGACTCAGCAGGTCTTTGTAAGCATGTTAACTTTTGCTCAGAGAGAAATGGGGATCCCTGCAGGTTTTGAGCAGAGTCCCTTGATGTGACCTATACCTTAAAGGATTACACAAGGAGCCACTAAGGATGCAGGAGGGGAGGCAGCGGGACTGGTGAGGAGATTGCGGCAAGGACCCAAGCCAGACATAAAGGCAGCTCAGCCTCAGGGGGCAGCGGTGGGGGTCTGAGGAGTGTCTGGACTGGAGATTAGCTGGAAAGCAGAATTAACAACTCAGGGACATATTTGATGTGGGGCGTGAGAGGATGAGACAGGCTGGTTACGACTGAGCACCTGAAAGTTTGGAGGTGCCGGCACCCAGGATGGAGCAGGCTTGGGGGGACAGTCACGAGCTGGGCCAGGGTCCCTCTGAGCTGGTGATGCGGGCGGACATCCACAAGGATATGGGCGGGTGGGTCTTTATAAGAAGATGAGCCATGTGAAGACACAGAGACCAGCAGGAGAAGACAGAGGCTGAGGTGGGGGACGGGGGGGGGAAGCAGTCACACCCAGGGATGCCCAGGATGGCCGGCAACGCCAGGGGCTGGGAGGGGCACCTGGATCAGAGTCTCCCTCGAGCCTCAGAAGAAACCAGCCCTGCCAACACCTTGACTTCTGGCCTCTGGACTGTGAGACGGTACATTTCTGCTGTGTTAAGCACCCAGTCGTGGTCCTTTGTGACGGCGCCCTGTGAGCAGGGTCAGTGGCCCAGCAGGACAGCCTGCCCTCCGGCGCCCCCCGCTCCGGAACTGTCTCTCCTCCCGATGGCTCTCCTTTCCACACTTCCTCCGTGGCCAGCCCTCCTCTTACTGTCTGGCCTCACTCGGTTTATCCGACCCCATGGTTCACTCCAGGCCACAGAGCCCACCTTGACGTGCTCAGATGGCAGGTAAGGCATCAGACTCTCCTGGATCTCAGGGCTGAGTGTGTGGACCAATGAGAGACCACGTGGAGCTGCAGGCAGCCCAGACCCCAGGGCTGTAAATCTCCCGCTGGCGGCCTGGTCGGCACACCTGTGCATGTTTGAGCTTGGCTTCTGCAAATCTCTCCCTGCAGGTCACCTGCTCTCTGGGAGATCGAGCCCATGTTCCAGCTGAGCGACTCTTCCTCCCAGACTTCTCCGACCCCTCCCCCCTCCCCCTTCCCACAGTCCACAGGGCAGTGGACCAGCCCGGGACCTCCTCTCTCCGCTGGCAGCCCTGGCCTCCACCCTTCATGTCCAGCATCTCCCTCGGGGTCACTGCTGGGTGGGCACAGGCGCCCCAGGTCCTTCCTGACTGGCCTCTCAGAAGCTCTCAGCGTCGTTCTCAGCTCTGGTGTCCCCAGTATCTGCCTGGACCCCGGCCGCACGGGTCCGTGAGCGGCCACCTCCCATCGACCACTTTTGTGGATGTCTAAGGCACAGAATCAGAATGGCGGGTGACCACGTCCCAGAACATCATGTGCTGTTATCAGCAGAAGGATGGAAGATGCTGGACGACCAGAGAAGGGCAGGTGTTCGCATGCGCACTTGTGCGATGTGGGTGCTACCTGGGAGTCTATTGGTTTTGCTTATTCGTGTCTATCTGCTCTCTGCTCCCCTCCCCTCCACCCAGTGCAGCGCAGACCTTTTGCACCTCCAAGTTCAGGGCAGGAATCAGAAACCTTTGGGTGTCCACGGACAGCTGTTTTGGAGATAGTGGGATCAGGCCAGGTGCCCCCTGCAGGGGATGGGGGAGGGGCGCCGCTCCCAGATTGGGAAGAAGTTGGGGGCCGGGGGTGGTTGGGTGCTCCACTTGGGGCTCCCCCAATGCCTTGCCCTGAGCCCCTCGAGACCTGCTCGGGGGGCCGCAGCCCCAGACCTCCATGTGACCCGGGAGGTGGTGGAGGGGAAGAGGCAGGAGGGGAAGGAGGTGTCTCAGCCAGGACAGGGATTGCTTGTCCACCAGCAGCCCAGACAGGAGGTCATGCTGGAGTTGGGGTCGATTTAAAGGAAATGAAGACACGTGATCTCCTTCACACTTCTGGGCTAAGACCCAGAGCTGCTGTAAACGGACGGGGAGACAGGTCAAAACAAAGGGATGTATTTTTGCTCCGCGGTCCGCCCGGAAATTGTCTGACGCTAGCTGATCCAGCCATGGAAGTATGAAGTCCTTGAAAGCACCTGACAGAAGAATCCAAGTTCAGGGTCCATTCTCGGACTCCCGGCCTGGGTCCTTTCCCCGGGACACGGCGGCTTGGGTGGTTCTACCGTCTGGGAGGCACCAAGTGGGGGAACCAGGATCGGACACGGGGACCTCTGCGTGGGGCCCAGCGGGGTTTGGGCCGGAGGGCTAGGAGCAGAGGCAGAATCCGAGGACGGCCCGGTCGCCAACCCTGCCAGCCCGGGCAGTGCCAGGCACGCTCAGCACAGCAGCTAATGACACCCAGCGACACGTGCTCCCTAATCGACGGCTCCAGAGCCTAATTCGACAGCTGTCACTGGCATCCCACGTGTCCAATCTGTGTGACCTGGCTCACGTGACAACTGGTTAAAAGCTTGATAACCTAGAGGTCACCGAGTCGCTTCCAGTCCTGTCACCGGGATGAGTTTGCATGTTAGACTCGTAATTCCTTCCAGAGCAGTTGTAATTGGCTACAGCAGTCAGTTGGTAGATGAAAAGGGATTGAAAATACCTTCCACGTGGCCAAAGGCTCACCAGAAATTGTCAACACAAAGGGATGAAAGATGGCCTGGTCACTCCTTTGTGGTCCCACTGGATGACCAAAGTGAGAGCCACCAAGACCAACACATCCTTGTGCAGCCCCACCCTCGTTCAACACTATCTCTGGTCCTCAGAACGCCTGCAACGGGGGCGCTGATGATGCGTGCTTAGCACACAGCCTGGCTGGAGAGTCTCCTGTAGCCAGGAGATGGGAAATCGAGGCAGAGGGGTAAGTGGCTTTCCCCAGGTCAGGTGGAAAGTGGAGGGTTCTCACGGCAAAGCCCGTTCGCCTTGTGTTACCCTGTACTTCCACTCGGCAGGGACGAGACCCCTGTTCCCCCTCCCCCACCCCCATTCCACCCACTAACTGCCTGTAATCAACGCACAAGAGTCACCATACGCACACTGCTTGTTAGGTGTTATGGGTGGGATGTTTGTGTCCCCACATTCTTACGGTGAAGCCCTAACCCTGCCACGTGGCTCTTTTGGGGGTAAGGAAGTAAATAATATTAAATGAGGTTGTAAGGGTGGGGCCCTGATCCAATGGGATGAGTGTCCTTATCCCATGCTCTCTGTCTCTGTTTATCTCTGTCTCTGTCTCTCTCTCTCCCTGCCTGTGTGTGCTCAAAGGCAAGGCCATGTGAGGCCGGGGTGCGAAGGCGGCCGTCTACAAGCCAGAAAGAGAATCCCCACCAGACACGGAATCAGCTGACACCATATCTCAGACTTCCAGCCTCCGGAGCTGTGAGAAGAAAATGTCTGCTGCTTAAGCACGCAGGTCTGTGGTATTTTGTTATGGCAGCTAAGTTGACTAACACATGAGGCTTTGGATAATGATCTCATTTAAGCCACCTTATAAGCAAAGTTCACTGAGGCTAAGAGACAATGGGATTTCCTGCATGTGGGGTGCTCTGATGCTTCCTGAGAAGGAAGGTGCAGGCACAAAGAACACCGAACTCCCCCAAACCCTTGCTTCTGTCATTATTTTCCCAGCATGACCATTCACAATACTGAGGCTAAGGATGCCTGGTGATTCCATGGCTCTCCTCATGTATTTTGCTTTGTGATCGTTTCTCATAGAATAAGAGAGGGCAGTGCTGGAGAAGCAGAGTGAACAAAAGCATACATGTTCCTGTCCTCGTGGAGCTCAGAGCCCCGGTGGAGAGAGGGGCTCAGATACCCCGTCATGTGTGTCAAGGATTAAAGCCTCGGCTGGCTTGTACTAAGCACCCAGTCTTATAATTAACACTATTATCATTAGCATTTATTGCATCCTTCTTAACATATGTTGAGGTGCATTTTTAAAATATTAATGTTTATCGATCCGTTACCCTCATAGAACCAGGCTTCAGGAATTTAGTAGAAAGACCCTTTCTTTCTGCAGTGCCCATTCCAGGGCTGGGTAAGCAGCTACAGGCGTGGTGTGAGTTCAGACTGTTGAAAACTCAGTGGTTTCCTCACCTGATGGCCAGACCTATGATAAAGGGTGAGGCAAGGGGAGGCGATGACTCAGATGGAACCCAGGTTCCCTCCCAGACCAGAGCTGAAGGAAGCCCCAGCTCTATTTCCTCCCCTCCTCGTAGGTGAGGGTGCAGGGCTCTGGGCTGAAGTCCAGTTCACCGCTCACTGTGGGACTTGAGGAAGTTACTTACTTGTACTTTGCTTGTGCTTCAGTTTTGGAGAAAGAGGACGTGTGTGCGCCGAATCTGATTCCCTTTGAATTTGCTGGAGACAAAAGAAGTGACATAGAACTCATTCTCCTTAAAGCAGAAGAGGGACAGGAATTTTTTATTTGTTGTTTGTTTTCATATTTACTTAAGAGCAAAATAAACCCTGTCAGTCACGTGTTGGGTCAGGGTCTTGGCTGGGTTTCCCAGAATGTAGGCAGAAGGTCTCAGGCAGGTGTGAGCTGGCAAAGAAAGAGCAGAGTTATCGAATCAGCCAAAAGGCAAGAAAAAACACAGTCTGAAAGGACAAAGCAATCATCAGAGCAAGACTCAGATATGACACAGATGTTAGAGTTTTCTGACAGGGAATTTAAAACAACTATGATGAATACATTAGGGCTCTAATGGAAAACAATAAGAAAACAACCAATCTGGGAGTTCCCTGGTGGTCTACTGGTTAAGATTCGGAGCTTTCACTGCCACGGCCCAGGTTCAATCCCTCACTGGGGAACTGAGATCCTGTAAGCTGCACAGCATGGCCACAAGAAAAAAAAAGAAAAAGAAAACATTCAACCTGATTTTAAAATGGGCCAAAGATCATAACAGTCACCTCACCAAAGAAGATATGCAGATGGCAACTAGCATATGAGAAGATGCTCCACATCATATGTCATCAGGGAAATGCAAATTAAAACAACAAGACACCATGACACACCTATTGGGGTGGCCAAAATTCGAAACACTGACAACACCAAATGTTGACAAGGATGTGGAGCTATAAGAACTCTCATTCGTTGCTGATGGGAATGCAAAATGGTACCACCACTTTGGAACAGTGTTTGTTTCTTACAAAAACTAAACATACTCTTACCATATGAGCCAGCAATCGTGTTCCTTGGTATTTACCCAAAGGAGTTGAAAACTTATGTCCACACACAAAAAAACCTGCACCCAGATGTTTATAGAAGTTTTATTCACAATTGCCAAAACCTGGTAGCAAACAAGATGTCCTTCAGTAGGTGAATGGATAAGTAAATTGTGGTCCATCCAGACAATGGAAAGTTATTCAGGGCTAAAAAAGAAGTGAGCTATCAAACCTTGAAAAGACATGAAGGAAACTTAAGTGCATATGACTAAGTGAAAAAAGCCAATGAGAAAAGGTACATACTGTATGATTCTAATGATAGGACATTCTGGGAAAGGCAAAACTATGAAGACAGTGAAACATCAGTGATTGCTGGGGTGGGGGCTGGGGGGTGGGGAAAGAGATGAGTAAGTGGAGCACGGAGGATTTTTAGGGCTGAGAAAATACTCTGTATGATATTATGATGATGGATATATGTCTTTATACTTTTGTCCAAACTCATAGAATGTACAACACCAAGCTCGAACTCCAAAGTAAACTATGGACTTTGGGTGATTATGATGTGTCTACGTAGCTTCATCTTTGGTTAAAAAAAAATGTACTATTCCTGTGAGTGATGTTGATAATGGGGAAGTTACACATGGACAGGGAAAAGAAGTATATGGGAAATTTCTGTATTTCCCTCTCAATTTTTTTGTAAACCTAAAACTACTCTAAAAAATAAAATAAAAAAGAAGAATAAAAATCACTTACTGGGGAAAAAAGTGAAGGAGAAATAAAGATTTTCTCAGAAAAAAAACCCAGAGGAAATTTGTCAAAAGCAGACCTAGCCTGCAAGAAATGTTTCAAGAATGTCTTCAAGAAGAAAGAAAATGATATAGGTCAGAAATGTGGTTCTACATAAAAAAAGGAAGCACCTGAAAGAAGGAGTATATGGAAGAAAAATAACATCATTTATTTTTCTTAGTCTTCGTTTCCCTAAAAAATAACTGTTTGTTTAAAGCAATAATAGTATCAATGTCCTGGATGATTATAGCATGAGGATAAGAAATGAATAAGAGCAATGTCACAAGGGCAGGACAGAGGCACTGAGAACTCTCTTTTATAAGTTACCTCCACTCTCATGAAGCACCATAGTGTATCTGAAGGTGAACTTAGATTAGTTTTGAGTGACTATTATAAACCCTAGGGCAACCACTAAAACAATTTATGAAAGAAGTATAATTGAAAAATCAAAAAATGCCGAAAGGGGAGGGGAGAAACAAAATCACATGCAACAAATAGAAAACAAATACAAAAGTGACAGATACTAATCCAATTATATCAATAAATCACTTAAATGTGAATGGTCTATATACATCAATTAAAAAATGGAGATTGTCAAAGTAGTTAAAAAAAAAAACAAAGACACAACCATATGTTGTCCACAAGAAATATACTTTAAATATAAAAACTCAGGAAAAAAGTCAAGGGTTGGAAAAAGGAATACTGCGCTGGTACCAATCAAAGGAAACTGGAATAGCTATATTAATTTCAGACAAAGCAGACTTCCTAACACAGACATTGATTAGGGACAAAGAGGGGTATTACATCAATTTTTCAAGGAAATACAACAATCCTAGTTGTGTATATACCAAACAAAAGAGCTTTAAAAAATAAGACAAAAACCAATAGTACAGAAAGAGGCAATAGACAAATCTACTATAGCTGGAGATTCAACATCACTCTGTCAGTCATTGATAGATCAGATCAAGCAGGCAGGAAATTAGCAAGACTATCGATGATCTGATTAGCACTGTCAATCAACATGATCTAAATGAAATTTATGGAATATTCCATGTAGCAACAGCAGAACGCACATTCTTGTCAAGTTTCTATGGAACATTCACCAAGATAGGTCACATTCTGGGCCATAAAACACACGTTTGCATATTTAAAATAATAGAAACCATATAAAGTATGCTCTCAGACTCCTGCAGTGGAATTAATATAGCTACCAATAACAAAAAGATAGCTAGGAAATTCTCAAATATTTGGTAATTAAACAACACACTTATAAATAACCTATGGGTCAGAAAAGAAGATTTAACAGGAATTTAAAAAGTTTTGAGCTAAATGAAAAAAACAACTTATCAAAATTTTTCACAGGATGCATGGAAGCAGTACTTAGAGGAAAATTTATAGCATTAAATGTGTATATTAAAGATAAGAGAGATTAAAAAATCAATAACCTTGGCTTCCATCTGAGGAAATTAGAGGAAAGAGAGCAAAATAAGCCTATAGCAAACATATTAATAAACTCTAATAATACTGGAGCAGAAATCAATGAAATTGACATAGGAAAATAATAGAGAAAAGCAATGAAACAAAAATCTGGTTATTTGAAAATATCAATAAAATTCATAAGCCCCTGGCCAGGATAATTAATTAAAAAGAGAGAAAAAACAAATACTAACATCAGAAATGTAAAAGGAGTCATCAATGTTGATGTCATAGACATTAAGAGGATAATAAGGGAATACTATACATAACTCTATGACCCCAAATTTGACAAAATGAACCAATTCCTTGAAAGACACAAACTACCAAAACTCACAGAAGAAGAAATAAATAACCTGAACTGAGCTATATCTATTAAAGAAATTGGATCAATATTTTAACACCTTCCAAAAAGAAAGCACCAGGCCCAGATGATTTTAGTGGTGAATTCCAACAAGTATTTAAGGAAGAGATAATACCAATTCTCCAAAAATTCTTCCAGAAAGTAAAAGCAGAAAGAACGCTTTCCAATTCATTTTATGAGGTTAGCCTTACTCTGATGTTAAAACCCAGTGAAGACATTATGAGAAAAGAAAACTAGAGACCAGTATCTCTCGTAAACGTAGACACAAAAATCCTTAGCAAAATATTAGTAAACAGAATCCACCAATCTAGTAAAAAGGATCATACATCATAACCAAGTGAAGTTCATTCCAGGAGTGCAAGCCTGGTTCAACACTCATAAATCAATCAATGCAATCCATCCTATTAACAGACTGAATCAGAAAAACCATATGATCATATCAATAGATGATGAAAACACATTCAACAAAATTCAACACTCATTCATGATAAAAATTCTCAAAAAAACCTAGAAATAGAGGGGAACTTCCTTAACCTAATGAAGAAAATATTTGATGGAAAACCTAGTTAACATCATATTAATAGTGGGAGACGGAATCCTTTTCCCCCCAAATTGGGAATAAGACAAGAAAATGAAATAAAAAGGTATACAGATTAGAAAGAAAAAATAAAACTGTGTTTATTTGCAGATGACATGACGGTCTATGTAGAAAACCCCAAAGAATCTACAAAAATAATTCCTAGAGCAGCTAATAAGAAAAGTTGCAGGATACAAGATCAATATACAAAAGCTACTTGATTTCCTGCATACAAAAAATGAACGATTGGAATTTGAAATTTAAAAAACAATACCATTTACAAGAGCACCCCAAAGGGAAGCAATTAGGTATAAATCTAACAAAATATGCACAAAATCTATTTGCAGAAAACTACAGAATGCTGATGAAAAGAATCAAAGAGACCTAAATAAATGGAGAGATATTCCATGTTAATGTACTGAAAGACTTAATGCTGTTGTCAGATCTTCTCAACTTGATCTATAGATTCAATGCAATCCCAGTCAAAATCCCAGCAAACTCTTTTGTAAATGTCAACAAACTAATTCTCATATTTTTATGGAAAGACAAAGAACCCAGAATAGCCAACACAATACTGAAGAAAAAGGAGGACTCATTCTACTCAACTTTAGGACTTAACGCAAAGCTACAGTAATTAAGACAGTGTAGTATCAGTTAAAAAATACATAGATCAATGGAACAAGATAGCCCAGAAATAGACCCACATAAATATAGTCAACTGATGTTTGACAATGGCACAAAGGTAAGTCAATGGTGGAAGGGTAGTCTTTTCAACAGTTGTGCTGGAACATTCACATGCAGAATAAAAAAGAATCTAGATCCAAATCCTTAAACACAAAGATTAACTCAAACTGGGTTAGAGACCCAAATGTAAAATACACTATAAAACTTCTAGAAGAATACATAAGTGAAATCTACATGACCAAGGGTTTGGACGTGAGCATTTAGACGTGACATCTAAAGCATGATCCATGGGGGAAAAAAACCAGTAAGTTGAACTTTAGTAAGATTTCAAAAGTTTGCTCTGCCAAAGAATGAAAAGACAAGCTACAGATTGGGAGAAAATATATGCGAAACACATATCTGATAAAAGACTTGTATCCAAAATACGTAAAGAATTTTTAAAATATAACAAGTAGAGAAAAAACAACCCTATTTTAAAAAGGGCAAAAAATCTGAATAGACATTAAAGAGGGTATGTAGATGGCACATAAGCTTGTCTCAGTCTGCTAAGGCTGCCATAACAAAATACCATAGAAACAACAGAAATTTATTTCTCACAGTTCTGGAGGCTGGAAGTCCAAGGTCAGGGTGCCAGCATGGTCAAGTTCTAGTGAGAGAACCCTCTTCTGGGCTATAGACAACCACCTTCTTGCTGTGTCCTTACGTGGGCTTTCCTCAGTCTGGAGAGAGTGAGATTTCTCTCTCTACCTTTTTCTTGTATGGGCACTGATCCCATCATGAGGGCCTCACCCTCATGACCTCATCTAACCCTAATTACCTCCCCAAGGCCCCACCTCCAAATGCCATCACATTGGAGGTTTGGGTTTCAACATATGAATTTGGGGAGAACACAAACATTCAGTCCATAACAAAGCATATGAAAAGATGCTCAATATTATTTGTCATCAGGGAAATACAAGTTAAGACAACGAGATACTACTTCATACCTATTAGAATGGCTAAAATTCAAAGCACTAACAACACCGAACACTGGAGAGGATATGGAATGACCAGACTCTCGTTCATTGCTGGTGGGAATGCAAAATGACAGAGCCACTTTGGAAGAGAGTTTGGTAGTTTCTTATAAAACTAAACTTACTCTCACCACATGACCCAGAAATTGCACTCCTTGGTATTTACCCAACTGATTTGAAAACCTATGTCTGCACAAAATCCTGCTTGTGAAAGTTTATAGCAGCTCTCTTTGTAGTTACCAAAATCTGGAAGCAGCCAAGGTGTTCTTAACAGGGGAATGGATAAACAAACTGGTGTACATTGATACAGAAGAATATCATCTGGCAATACAAAGGAATAATCTATCAAGCCATGAAAAGACACAGATGAATCTTACATGCTTATTGCTGAGTGAAGGACAGAAATATAAAGATGGAAAACATGATCTTCTTTATAATAAAAGAAACTGTCAACAGAGTAGAAAGGCAACCTACCAAATGGGAGAAGGTATCTGCAAACCAAACACCTGAGAAGAATATCAAGGAACTCCTACAACTCAATAGCAAAAAAACCAAATAACCCAGTTTAAAAATGGGCAAAAGACTTGAACAGACATTTCTCCAAAGAATCTGTACAAATGGCCAACAGGCAAGATACTTGACCTCATTAATTATCAGGGAAATGGAAATCAAAACCACAATGACTGGGACTTCCCTGGTGGCGCAGTAGTTAAGAATCTGCCTGCCAATGCAGGGGACACGGGTTTGAGCCCTGGTCCGGGAAGATCCCACATGCTGCAGAGCAACTAAGCCCATGTGCCACAACTACTGAGGCTGCCCTCTAGAGCCCACGAGCCACAACTACTGAAGCCTGCGCACCTAGAGCCCGTGCTCCGCAACAAGAGAAGCCACTGCAATGAGAAGCCGGTGCACCGCAACGAACAGTAGCTCCCGCTCGCTGCAACTAGAGAAAGCCTGCGTGCAGCAACAAAGACCCAACACAGCCAAAAATAAATAAATACAAAAAATAAATTTATATTAAAAAAAAAAACCCACAATGACATTACCTCACACCTGTTGGCACGGCCATTACCAAAAAAATAAGAGGTAAGTGTTAGAAAGGATGTGGAGACATTGCAACCCTTGCACACAGTTGGAGGGAATGTAAAATGGTGCAACAGCTGTGGAAAACATTATAGGGATTACATAAAAAATTAAAAATAAGATTACCATAGGATCCAGCAACCCCACTTCTGGGTATTTATCCCAAAGTATTAAAATCAGGATCTTGGAGAGATAGCTGCACCCCCATGTTCACTGCAGCATTATTCACAATGACCAAGATATGGAAGCAACCTAAGTGTCCATCGACGAATGAATGGATACAGAAAATGTGGTTTATACATACAACGGGATATTACTCAGCAATGAAAATGAAGGAAATCCTGCCATGGTCAATGACATGGATGGACCTAGAGAACATTATGCTTAGTGAAATAAGTTGGTTATAGAAGGACAAAAATCTCATTATTCTACTTTTATGAGTTATCTAACATAGCCAAACTCAGCATTAGAGAGCAGATTTGTGTTACTGGGTGGGGAGCGAGGGGCAAATGGGGCGATGTCCAAGGGGTATAAAGTTTCAGTTAAACAAGGTAAGTAAGTCCTGGGGGCCTGCTGTACATCGCACCTCTAGTCAATGATTCTGTACCCTGAAAGTGAAATTCTGTTAATGGGTAGATCTTGGGCCATCTGTTCAAGATCTTTTTTTAAAAAAAGGAAGAAAATGACCATCTTATATCAATGCGGTGGATTGTTTTAAAAGGAATCCTTAAATCTTCAATTTTTTTCTCCTTTCTTGACCCAGCTACAGAGTGAATAATTGACGATGCAGAACCATGGTTCCTGGAGTGGGCAATGGCTCAAGTCCAACGGCAGGCATCCTGAGAGGCCTGATCAGAGGGCTTCTGCCCATCTGGGGCGCCGCTGGGTGGAGGCCAGTTCCCAGGATGACTCTGGTGATTTACACTGAGGAGCGTGGCTCCCAGCCAGCCCTTGGCATTCCAGAAGCGTCTTCTCAAAATGCAAACTGAGGACAAGTTTAGGAGGGCCCGCAGGCAGCCTGGGGGTTAGAAGGAGACTCCAGATCCCTCAGGAGCGGTGTCTCAGCTTCTTCCCCATTCCCTTTCATGTCCCACATGGAGGAAGGGACATCTGGAGCTAGGGGGTCAGATGTCCAGAAGCCCGGGACCAGCCAGACGACCGTGAGCCCAGGGTGACGCCTCCCAGAGAGCAGCTTCTTGGTTCCTGGGCCCGGTGTGGGGTGCATGAAGATGGTACGCTTCGGAAAATAAAACCAAAATCTACGTTCTTCCTGACAGCCTTTTTTCTTTTTCTTTTTTCAGCTGTGCGGCTTGTGGGATCTCAGTTCCCTGACCAGGGACTGAACCTGGGCCACGGCAGTGAGGGCGCCGAGTCCTAGCCACTGGACCGCCAGGGAGCTCTCCTGACAGTCCTTTTACACACAGTGCCTGATACCGTCACAATCAACCCATTGAGCATTCACATCCCCATAAAGAAAACCCAAGACCAGAACATTCCAGAACATGCACAAAGTCCCACGGCTGGTCGGTTCAGGTCCCTCCTTCAGACTCCAGGGTGGGAGACTGTTTCCACCATTGCTTGTGCGGCCAGTGGCTCTCAACTGGGGGCGATTCTGTCTGCCCCCGGGGACAGTGGGCAATTGTCTAGAGATATTTTGGGTTGTCAGGATTGGGAGGTGCCACTCGAGTCTAGAGGGTCAAGACCAGGGATGCAGCTGCATGTCCTACTGCACAGGACAGCCTTCGCCCCAGAGAATGGCCCCGCGCCAAACGCCAGGAGCGCCGAGCTCAAGAGGCCACTTTGCAGCAGCCACCTCTGAGAGCCTGAGGATGAATAGCATTTAAAATGGAAAAGCTTTCAGGGGAGGCCTTTCTAAGACTAGACAGCAGCTCACCCAGCAACATCCAGTCTGGGACTCAGAACAGCTGTTTCTGGCTTTGGCTGAGACCCGCTTTTCTGGCCAGGGTGGGTCTGGAGGGTGGGGTCGAGTCCTCTTCATAGGAGCATCCCTCAGTGAGTCACTGTTTTGGTGGGTTGAATGGTGATCCCCCCAAAATGTCCACGTCCTAACCCCTGGAACCTGCCAATGGGACCTTATTTGGGGAAGGGGTCTTTGCAGCTGTGATTAAATTAAGCATCTTGAGATGCGATCATTCTGTATCACCTGGGTGGGCCCTAAATGCAATGCCCAGCATCCTAACAAGAGACAGAGAGGAAGACACAGACCCACAGGGAGCGGAGGAGACCGTGTGAAGGTGGAGGCAGAGGCTGGAGGGATGCAACCGCAAGCCAAGGGATGCCTGGAGCCCCCAGAGGCTGAAAAGGCAGGAAGGACCCTCCCCTGGAGTCTCCAAAGGGACCACGGCCCTGTGACACCCTGATCTCAGACTTCTGGTCTCTAAAACGGAGAGAGGATGGATTTGTGATGTAAGACCCCAGTTTGTGGGAAGCTGTTATGATAGTCCCAGAACACTTGTAAGACACTCTTTGCCTTTTCGTTTTAAGTGCTTCAAGGAACTGCACAAGGGTAGCATGAATTCAGAAACATTCATGAGTGTTTTAATCTAGGATCTCAGGCCCTGGATCACCAGGTGTTCCTCAAGCACCTTTCCACCTGCCACTGGAATGAACAGATTGTTGCAGAATGAAAAAGACTGTTTGTGAAGTGCTTTCCCTGCTCAGCCAGGTCACGGTCGGCGAGGATCTGATGAAGACATACCCTGAGCTCTGTGTGCACGGTTCTTGCCAGCCTCTCCTTTATCGGCTTCTCACAGAGCCCGACAGCCTTGCATTGTCGGGCGGGGCAGGAACGCTGCATCCCCAACCCACAGATAGGAAATTGACACCTGGGGACCAAGAAGCAGGAGGCCCAGCTCAGAGCGATTCAGAGGAAGTGGCGCGGGTGCCTGGAAGCTCAGAGCCGAGCGCTGGAGGGTGGTCACTCGGTCTCCATCTTTGCTTCCCTGCGGTTCCCCCGGCTCCACCCTGCCCCTCTCCTCAGCTTGGTTCTGGAGCTGTGACATGCCTCCCCCGTCACAAGGTGACATTCCAGCATTCCATTCTTCTGTCCACGACCCAGGGGCGGCCTCCCTTAGAAGCGCCCCAGCCTTGGTTGTCGCTGACTTGAAATTCTTAAGAATTTATCTTTGAACATGTGTTTGGTAACTGGAGTCCGATCAGAGTGGAGTGCGCGTGTGACAAAGGAGACATGGGCACCGTGGCTGCCCACCATCCCGTGCTGTCCCGTCTTGTATGGCGTCTGTGATGGCCCAGGAGCACAGAATTCTGGTGGACTCACGGTGATGCATGGGTGTTGAGCACGACTCAGTGAGAGCGCAGGATGGGTGTGTTACATCTGCAGGCCAGCACAGCACAGCCCCAGGAGGCTTTCCCTTTAAGGCAGAACTTGCTTCAAGTGCAGACGGGAGACGACAGTGTTCTAAGAACATGTACCACCAGGGAGTCTGTGTTCGTCTCCTAGGGCTGTCAGAACAAAATACATAAGACAGGGCGGCTTAAACAACAGATATTCATTGTCTCCAGTCTTGGAGGCTGGAATCCGAGATCCAGGTGTGGGCAGGGCTGGGTCCTCCTGAGGCCTCTCTCCCTGGCGTGTAGGCGGCCGTCTTCTCCCTGTGTCCTTACAGGGTCGTCCCTCTGTGTGTGTCTGTGTCCTGATCTCCTCTTCTTATAAGGACCCCAGTCCTACGGGATTATGGCCCACTCTAGTGACCTCATTTAACTTTAGTTACCTTTCTAAAGTCACATTGGAAATAGGCTTCACCATGTGAATTTGGGGAGGACACAATTCAGTCCATAACAGAATCCTATCATATTTTTTCTTACTCATGTGACCTTCCTATATTAATCATTTTTGCTGCAAATGATGGCACTAAAGGAAGAGGAGGTGTCCGTGAACCCACAGGTTTTTTTTTCCTTTCAATCCTTCTTTACTCTTCAGTCAGCTGAAGGTAGACAGCGTTGGCTGCTTTCTTTTTAATCTTAATGGATAAAGTAAGGGAGCAGGTGCTGGAAGGGACCTCTCCTTTTACATGACCTTAGCCTCTGAATAAGTACCGTCTTGTACTTTTATTCAGAGGCTATAAGAGAGGGAGGGGAGGGTCAGCTCCCTCGTCCCATCCGCGGTTTCCGTTTGCTCTGATCCAGGGAGGCCGAGGGAGGGGACCTCCGTGGGTCCAGGAGATCCACGCTGGGGAAGCAACACAGAGCCTGCCTGTCGGCCTCTCACTCTTCTTTTTGCCGCATCCTTTGTGATTGTGGGGCCAGGATGCCATTACCTGTGTGAGAGGAACGGGTCAGTGTGACAATCTTTGGGCTTGGGCTGCAGGGAGAAGAAAGGGAGAGAGTGTGGGTAGAGGAAGGGCAGATCAAAGAGCAAAATAAAAACAGTTGAGTTAATTTTCTGAGAACAAAATGCACATGCAGATGTGGGTTATGAAATAGAAATTTTGTGATTCCTGTGATTCTGCAAGCGAGGCAGATGCTCTTACATGTGCATTTAAAACTGGCATCACACAATATAAATGTAAACATTAAAATTAATGCTAATAATTTAAAATTTTCCTTAGAACGACATTAACTGACAAATTAAAAAGAGACATGTCAAGGGAGAGACTGTGGAAGTAAGGGAAAAGCTTTATAGTTTAGTATTGATAGCTTTAATAATATCAATTCTTTATTCCTGCTTTTGAACAATGGCTCTTTCTTTCCCTTTTGTCCTGAGCAAAATTATGTTGCCAGCCCTTCAGTCTACAAAGGGCATGTCTTTCCCAGCCATTGAACACAATTCTTATCTCCACCCTGATTGGATCATCTCCAGATTAATTGCTACAGCAGAGGGGATGCCTTGGTGCTGATTGGCTTAGGTCTAGGTCACATGCCCATCAGTGACCAATCACAGAGGTGGTCTCCATCGGAGCCCATTCTGAGCTAGGGGCAGGGCCCATCCCACCCAACCCCAGGTCTGCCCCATAGAGGGTGACTCCCCAAAGAAAATCTTGTTGCAGTTCAGAAGAGGAAAGAGGGGGATGGAGGCTGGGTGGCAGCCTGAATGTCCGCTGTGTACGCTTCCTTAAAACCTTTGGGAAGCCTAAGGAAATCTATCTACCACAACTTTAATGAATTATACATCCACTCATTTGTTTAACCTCCATCTCCCCAGAGAGACTGTGAGTTAATGAGGGCAGGGACATGCGTTTCTGCATCACCCCTGTGTCCACAGGGTGGGGAGTGGTGCCTGGTGACCAGGAAGCTTTCCATCACTGCCTCTGGAACCCGGAAGGAATGGAGAGCTTTAAGATACTCAGTCAAGGTCACACCAAGGGCTAAACCCAGGTCTCCTGTCCAGCAGTCTAGCATGTTTTCTTTCTGACCGCCCTCCCCTCTTTGGTCTAAGATCAAGAACGATTTTCAGAAGAGCTGTAGGGAATTCCTGGTGCCAAGAGTCCATTTGGTCTGCCGCTGCAGTCTCCCCATGATGGGCTAACCCCACAGAGCAAGACCTGATTGGCAGGTTTCACTGAGCCCTGCTTCTTCCTTTAGATTCTACCAGTCAGCCCAGTCTTATTCCAAATAAGCGCGTCAGTCCCCCATCAGTGTATCAGCGCATCTGACTTGGTTGGGGGCGGGGAGTGTATACACAAAGGTTGGATCACGACATCCCCTGGCAGGTGCTTTGAAGGCCTGTTCAAATTGATTTTGTAGCAGAAGTTACCTGGAGCTCTTGTAGGATCACAGGCCAACATATTGGATAAGCACGGAATAATTAAGTCCTCCAATAATGCTCGTTTAGAAATTAGTCAATGATGATCAAAAGTTACTCATTTGCCAGCTAATGGGCCAGCGTAAAGGGGGAAGGGAGCTGGTTTCCAGCAAATTGTTCATCAACCAGAGTGAAAGATGGGGGCGTGAGGTCCCCCCTTGATTCTCCGCCAGGATTACCATCGGCAGGTGCGCGGGGGTGGGAGGGGTCTGCTCCCTTCCCCATGCTGCCCCTGCCCTGGTCACCTCGAGGGGCCCTTCCGTGAGAAGCTGTCGCTGGCTGGGGCGGGCAGGGGGACGGAGAGCCCTCCGCCACCTTGCACTCCCTGTCCGGGCTGCCTGGGTACGTTCCTGATGGGTCATGGAACACCGACCTTGGAGAGGGAGGACAGGCCTGACTCTGCACCCGGCACCAAGCCCTGCAAAGAGGTGCTGGGGCAGCTGTGGGCGACAGGCTGAAAGATGGCTTCTGGCAGCTCTGCCCGCGGAGCAGATGATCAAGAGTTTCGTTCGGTTAAATAAAAATCTAAGTACGAATGAAACTTTCAGGTACGTCCGTTGAAACCTCTAGGAATATGGGGCCACTCTAAAGATGCTGGTGGTGTTGAGGGGGCGTAACTGTGGGTTTGGAGGCAGGGAGAACCGGGCTCGAATCCGGGACTCGTGCTCACCAGCTCCGCCCACCCTGCAGATGGGGGGACTGAGGCTCAGGGACCAGGTCACAGGACAACATCGCACTGACCTGTGGCCTCTCCACTTCCTCGAGGCTATTTTCGGGGACCCCTCTGTGATGTCTAAAAGCCACAGAGCCCGAGCCGACCCACCTCACTTCCTCCCACTAAGTCCAGAAGGAAAGGCTGGTGGCTCAAAACATGTCCGCAAATCCTTCAACACTCCGCCATCCAAAGCCGGAGCCTAATTTCCATTCCCTTGAATGACGGTCGTCTTAGCAACTCGCTTCTAATGAGCAGCATGTAGCAAACGTGAGGCTGCCTGGCTTCTGGGGCCAGAGGCTGGGTCCTAAGAGGCGGACTGGCTTCTGCTGCCTCTCATTCCCTCTCGGAACCCAGCCGCCAGGCTGCGGGGAAGCCCGGGCCACGTGAAGAAGACACAGGTTGGCATCAACCGCCAGCCTTCTGAGGGAGGACGCCTCCAAGAAGACCCAGCACAGCCACCGCCTAGCTGCACCACACGAGGGACCGCCAGCTGAGCCCCGTCACCCCAGAGACGCACAGAAGAGAAAAACAAACCATGCTATGGTTTTCAGACTCTACTTTCTGGGGTGGCTTCTTGCCCAGTAACGGACTCCTAGAACAAGTTTCTAACGCGGGGTTCAAGGTCTCGCAGCCTGTGCGGGGAGGGGGCAGACACCCGAAGAGGGGCCGCCATTCAGCGATCTTCTCTTACGCTGTGACCGTGGGGCCGAATCAAGCACCCAAAGGCTGCTTTTGCTTTGCGCTCACCCCGCCCCAGCTTCTCATAAGCGCCGTGCCAACCTCTGACTTTCAAAGTTTTTTTATAAAGGTCACATTTAAAAAATGTATTCACTGCCCAGCCCGAGTGTGGGGAGAGGCTGACTTCCCTTCTCCTCTGGGTGGGTGTGGACCGTTTGCCAAGCTCTTTCGGTTGTGTTCCTTCGCCGGGAGCCTGAGACTTGCGTGTTTCCATGATAACTCTTCAGTCCTCCACCCCCAACTGGCATCACTTTCATTTCCTTCCAGTTTCCTGACCCCTCCTTATTCCTTTATGGAAAGAAGACATTCTGGATGGTTCTCTGTGCTGTCCTGCATTTGAGGCTGTGGGGACCCCTCTTCATTCTGGGGTCCACGCTGGTGGGAGAACCGTCCTGTTTTCTCCACTGTCCCCCAAGTGACTGGTTTGCATAGGCTGTGAAGACACCGTCCCTCTGCCTGCTGAATTTGCCTGAAAATCCTCCCTCTGGGATGCAGGCAAGTGTGCCTCCCCCTTACAGGTAGAGTTTCTTAGCTCAAACGGGGGCCACGGCACCCCTGGGCTCTCCCCTCCGGAGCTGGGCCCATCCTGGCTCTTGTGACTGGCCCGAGTGGGGCCCCACCAAGGAGAACTGCCCTGGACACAGTCGTGAGGGCTGGGTGTTTCCTGGGAACACCGCCCCTCTCCTGTTACAGTGCTGAATCCTCTTCTCCTCACACCTCCTTCTGCTGCCCGAAGGCCCCCAGAATGACCCCTCACTGTGCCATTTCATCTGGGCTGATGTCCCACGGAGGCATGGGTATTCATTTTCTATGGCTACTATAAAAAGTCAGCACAAACCGACTGGCTTAAAAGCATCAGAAACTGGTGCCCTCACAGCTCTGAGCGAAAGTCTAAAATAGCTGTCAGCGGGGCTGTGCTTCTGGAGGCTCCAGGGCAGGACCCCTCCCAGCCTTGGCCAGCTTCGGGCGGGGGCTGGCAGCCCTCGGCATTCCTTGTCTTGTAGACGCCTCACTCCAGTCTCTGCCTCCGTCTTCACCTCGCCTTCCTCTGTGTCTCCATGTCTCCCCAGTTCTTATCAGGACACACATCATTGGCTTCAGGGCCCATCCTGAGTCCAGGACGATCTCACCTTGAGATTCTGAACTTCATTACATCTGCAAAGATCCTATTTTCAAATAAGGTCGCGTTTATTCACATGTACCAGGGGTTAGGACCTGGACACATATTTGCGGAAGAGGAGACAACATTTGACCCACTACAGCATGCTTTGTGCTTTCACTTTGTCCCTCCTAACTTTCCCTTTCTGCTTTTTGTGTTCTTTTTTTTTAAAAAATTGAAGTATAGTTGATTTGCAATGTTGTGTTAGTTTCAGGTGTATAGCAACGTGATTCAGATATATATATATATATATGTGTGTATATCTGAAAAGAATCTTTTTCAGATTTTTTTCCATTATAGGTTATTACAAGTTATTGACTATAGTTCCTTGTGCTATACAGAAGGTCCTTTTCTATATAGGACCCATTTTGTATATTTTGTATATAGTCCCATTCTAGTTTTTCTTTTTTTTTTTTGCGGTACGCGGGCCTCTCACTGTTGTGGCCCCTCCCGTTGCGGAGCACAGGCTCCGGACGCGCAGGCTCAGCGGCCATGGCTCATGGACCCAGCCGCTCCGCGCCATGTGGGATCTTCCCGGACCGGGGCACAAACCCGCGTCCCCTGCATCGGCAGGCAGACTCTCAACCACTGCGCCACCAGGGAAGCCCCCATTCTAGTTTTTGATAGAGAATTTATGAACTAATACTAGGGTATGAATTCTGGATCGTTGCTCAACAAGAAGGGGTGTTAGTATTCTGACTGCCGTATCAAATACAATCCAGTTGAAAAACATGCCTTAAACTTCCATATGCTGATTCGGGGCGCAGAGATCCTATCCTGCTTGGATTTAATCAGGACTGCCCTTTAGGGGATGTAGACACAGCGCTGGTTCTCTGAATGCTTATGAGCGACCTCCTGGGAGCGACAGCCTTGGGCACGGCTGCATTTACCAGAATTCGTTGCCTTGGATTTACTGAACATCTTGCTGCAGCAGACTCTGGACAGGTTTGGGGATTCAGAAAAAAAGAATGGAGAGAAAGATATAACATTTCTGGCTTTAAAGGTGGAGGAAGGGCCCATAAGCCGAGAAATGGGGCCGCCTCTAGAAGCTGGAAAAGACGAGGAAATAACTTTTCCCCTGGAGCCTCCAGAAGGAATGCAGTCCTGTTGATGTGAGCCCAATGAGACACTTGTCAGCTCCAGAACGGCAAGATGTAAATGCGTGATGCTTGAAGCCACATAACGTCGTGGTCATGCGTTACAGTGGCCGTAGGGAACTAGGACCTACTATGACTGGATTTGAGAAACACGTGGTGTAGCCCAGAGATGTCGTGTGACTCCCTCCCAGGACGCAATGATGGGCGGGCTCTGACAGTTCTTCATTTTGGGGAGAAGGTAAGAAAGTCTTCATGGGCATGAAGGATGTTACCTGTACGAAGCTTTGTAAGCAGAAACACAAAGTTTTTTTGTTTCTGTGGTTTTTTTTTTTTTTTTTTGGTAGGGATGTTATGGGTGTGTATAGAGGCTGAATAGACAAAGGAGAGGACCATTCAGTTATAAACCTGTGGGCTCCCAGCGCTTTGTGAAGCTGGTGCTGGGGCAGCCGCGCCCCGTGCGGCTGTGCCCATAGGAGGCGCTCCAGGGAGGCTGCGGGGCTGCAGGTACTTCCTGCTTCTGCGAGCATCTCCCAGCAACACTTTTTCCCTCGGGCGACGGCAGTTCCTTCCCAGTGCACAGCTGGTACAGTCCGCAGATTCCCTAACTTTGGCAGAACCTGTGACACTGTACCCCCTCGGAGACACCCACTGGACCAGCAAGTGTTTCCTCCTCGGAGGTCGGAGCTGGAGCTTCTCCGGGCGGCTCTTCCCCAATTCCACCTTCTCCTGTTGGACTGGCTGCTTCCTGCCGCCTTAGAGTCCTCACGGGGCCTCCATCAGCCAGGTCTGAACAACTTCACGCCCCAGGGGGCATCCTTCCACCTTCTAATATAACAAGTTCTGCTAAAACGACTGCATGTTTTTTGTCTCTTGACTTGACCCTAGCAGTATGCTAAGCATTGTAACGGGGTGACAAATTGCATGTTTACGGAGAACCACGGAGGAAGCAATTCATCCTGCCAGGCTCCCCAGACGAGTGGGTTTCAGGACCCGCGGGGGAAAGGAGAGCTATTTGGAGAGGGTTGTTCGTCCTGGCATCTCTTGACACCTAACACACCCAGACCAGCACTGCCCTCCTCTGTTGAGGTTGCCCTGGAAATTTCCCAGTTGTGGAAATTTCTCACTGTAGCGATAATGTTGCATCCTCCAGCTGCTGGAGCAATGCAGGAGCACCAGCAGGTGGAGGAAACAGCAGCCCAAACCCCGGCATCCAGGGCCTGGGGAACCTTCAGCCACCCAGTGTCCCCAAATACCACTGCGGCCCTATGATTTCAGAGTCCCTCCCTCCCTACCCTGGGGACACCGCCAGATGCTGACCGGCAGAGGCGGGGCAAGGTCCTCACCTTGGCAAATGGAGTCATTCTGAAAGGCAGAGGCTTAACATGCCCTTAGAAATATTCTTTATATTCCTTAAGAAAAAGCAATTTCCAAGGAGGCTTTTTTTCCAGGAAAAAAGCAGATAAATTCTGCAGATAAATTCTAAATCTTTGCGCGCACCTCCTGCCTGCATCTTCTCTAGAAACTTCATTGAAATTGCACCGTTAGCACCTCTGTCTTTCATTTTCCTGCAGGGGCTGTGTCTTCCTCCCATGTCCCACCCACCAGGTCATCTGAAAGGCCCAGCCCCCCGCCCTCCCTCCCTCCCTCCCTCCGGGGTGAGCAGACATCCGTGTTCCCTAGGGTTTTGCTGATGCCGTTTGGAAAGCCGGGACCGCTTGCTTGGCTCATCAGGGAGAGTTTGAGATGCTGTTGTTCTCTCTTTCTCTGGCCCCTAGAAACCTGAGCTTATGCAACATGTTCTCTTTGGGTAGAAAAAAGAAAAATCTTCAATGATCATTGAATCTGGTGGGAGAACAGGCAAAACTGTGAAATATATTTTTCACATCTTTATCTGCGCCGTGTGGCCACCTTGCCCTCCTTGTTTCCTAGTTTCGCTGTTGAGATGAAGCGCTCACATCTCTTATTCCTTGGCGTACCCTCCAGAAATGGTTTTGGGTTTGTCACATCCTGGCTGACTTGTCCGGAGGGGCCCTGCTGCACCCACACTTTACATGTTCATTTCCAGTTTTAGGGACCTGTAGCTGCCGTGACAAATGACCATAAACTGAGTGGCTTGAAACAGCAGGAACGGATTCTCTCACAGTCTGGAGGCCACAGTCTGAAGTCAAGGTGTGGGCAGGGCTGCTTCCCTGTGGAGGCTCTGAGAGCGCGTCCGTTCCAGGCCTCTCTCGCAGATTCTGGTGGCAGCCAGTGTTCCTTGGCTTGTGGCCGCATCCCTCCCATCTCTGCCTCCACCTTCACATCACTTTCTCCTCTGGGTCTCCTCCTCTCCTCTCTCATAAGGACACCGGTCATTGAATTGAGGGTCCACCCTAATCCAGGTGGATGCACGTCATTATACATCTGTCCAAACCACACGAGCCCTGATGTAAACTGGGGACTTGACGCCGTGCTACTGTAGGTTCAGGGGTTGTGACAAATGTGCCATCTGGGTCGGGAATGTTGATCATGGGGTAGGTTGTGTGTGTGTTCGGGGGACAGAGGGTACGTGAGATATGGGAACTCTCAGGGCCTTCTGCCCGTTTTTGCCGTAAACCTAAAACTCCTTAGGAAAACAAAGATGACTTATACATAAAATGTTTTAAAATACAGGTGCAAGGTCAAATTTGAATTTCAGGTAAGCAACAAATAAGATTTCAGTGTAAGCATATCTCATGCCGTATTGGAGACGTGCTTGTGCTAAAAACCTATCTGCTAGCAAGCTTACTTTGGGGGTGTGGGAAGAGGCTGCAGACGCGGAGGAGGGGTACCGTTTCCTGGTGGGTCACTGGCTTCCCCTCTCCAGGTAGGGGTGTTGCCCCCGCCTTGCCATCTGCTTCTCCCAGACGGAGGTTGTCGGTCTCTGTGCCTGAAAGGGCCAGGCCAGAGCCCTGGGCCGTGGTTTCACAGAGTCTCAGGGGTGGACAGGTCTGCTGTTTCCCACTCCAGGGACCTCAGTGGATGTGGACGGTGTCCCCTGGTCTTGGGCAAGTATCACCTGCTTAGCTGAAGGGGGGCCCATGGGACAGTTTTCAAGGAGCGACTGCCCCAAACTTCCACCTTTCATCATCCCTTCCAGCACCTGTCGAGGTTTTCAGGGATTCCTTTCCTGGCACTGAGCACTGAATTTTTTGGCTTTCAGCATTGTGCCAACAATTTATTTATTTACTTATAAAAATTTTATTTTGTGTTGGGGTAGAGTTGATTAACAATGTTGTGTTAGTTTCAGGTGTACAGCAAAGTGATTCAGTGATACAAATACATGTATATCTATTCTTTTCAAATTCTTTTCCCATTTAGGTTGTTACAGAGTATTGAGCAGAGTTCCCTGTGCTCTACAGTAGGTCCGTGTTGGTTATCTATTTTATTTAAAAAATTTTTTAATAGATCTTTATTGGAGTATAATTGCTT
Source organism: Grampus griseus (assembly GCF_964374135.1). Classification (NCBI taxonomy): domain Eukaryota; kingdom Metazoa; phylum Chordata; class Mammalia; order Artiodactyla; family Delphinidae; genus Grampus; species Grampus griseus. Next base: position 107,879,233 of record NC_139002.1, on the reverse strand, counting down.
CACAATACTGTGTTAGTTTCTGTTGTACAGCAAAGTGAATCAGCCATATGCATACACATGTCCCCATATCCCCTCCCTCGTGAGCCTCCCTCCCACCCTCCCTATCCCACCCCTCTAGGTCGTCACAAAGCACAGAGCTGATCTCCCTGTGCTATGCGGCTGCTTCCCACTAGCAACTATTTTCCATTCGGTAGTGTATATATGTCGGTGCTACTCTCACTTCGCCCCGGCTTCCCCCTCCCTCCCCGTGTCCTCAAGTCCATTCTCTGTGTCTACGTCTTTTTTTTTTTTTTTTTTTTTTTTTTTTTGCGGTACGCGGGCCTCTCACTGTTGTGTCCTCTCCCGTTGCGGAGCACAGGCTCCGGATGTGCAGGCCCAGCGGCCATGGCTCACGGGCCCAGCCGCTCCGCGGCATGTGGGATCTTCCCGGACCGGGGCATGAACCCGCGTCCCCTGCATCGGCAGGCGGACTCCCAACCACTGCGCCACCAGGGAAGCCCGCGTCTATGTCTAGGTTAGCAGCGTGTACATGCCAGTCCCAAGCTCCCCATCTACCCTGCCACTCCCCACCCTTCCCCCGACCCCGGTAACCATGAGTTCGTTCCCTAAATCTGTGAGTCTGTTTCTGTTTTGTAATAAGTTCATTTGTATCATTTTTTTTAGATTCCGTATAACCGGTATCATATGATATTTGTCTTTCTCTGTCTGACTTACTTCTCTTAGTATGATAATCTCCAGGCCCATCCATGTTGCAACAAATGGCATTATTTCATTCTTTTTAATTGTGCTGACAATTTAAACTGGACATTTTTTGAATCCTGTGATCCAGTTGCTTTCAGATCCAGCCTTTAAAAGTCCTGCGTTGTATCCCCCAGTGCCAAGTGACTGCACCGTCTTGCTTGTCAACAGCTGGAGGAGCAGCTGGACTGACCACTGAGTGAGTGTTTAAGGAGTCTGGCAGGTCTCGGGTTTTCAGCTCTACCTGGACAGTATGTGGGGCACAGAAGCCACCGACGGCAGCGTCACCAGGCTGCACGCCCAGCCCGAGCATCTTCCTCGGCTGCATCCCGAAAGCCGTGTGCCAAGCTCGCCAGTCAGCGCTGGGTTAGTAAAACATCATGAAACGACAGATGGAACTGGGCTGGCATCTCTCCCCACGGATTAGGTGCGCACACAGCAACGTGGAGATGGCTCACGATAACCGTGAGTTCCCCTCACACCTGTTAGGACAGCTGCTATCAAAAAGAAAGGAAATGACAAGAGTTGGCCAGGATGTGGAGAAATTGGAAACCTGTGCACTATTGGTGGGAATGGAAATTGGTGCAGCCACTACGGAGAACAATACGGCGGGTCCTCCAACAATTAAAACTAGAATTACCGTAGGATCCAGCCATTCCACCTGCAGGTATATACATAAAAGAATTGAAAGCAAAGTCTTGGAGAGGTATTTGTACACTCATGTTCACGGCAGCATTATTCACAAGAGCTAGGAGCTGGAAGCAACTAAAGCCTCCATCGACAGATGATGGATAAACAAAATGTGGTCCATCCATACAATAGAATATTATTCAGACTTAAAAAGGAAGGAGATTCTGACATAGGCTACAACAGGGATGAACCTGGAGGACATGATGCTCAGTGAAATAAGCCAGTGACAAAAGGACAAAATGCTGTCTGATTTCACTCACAGGAGGTCCCTAGAGGAGTCAAATCCATAGAGACAGAAAGTAGGATGGTGGGTGCCAGGGGTTGGGGGAGGGGGGTGGGGACTGAGTGTTTAATGGGGACAGAGTGTCAGTTTGGGGTGATGAAGATGTTCGGGAGATGGATGGTGGTAATGGTTGTACAACAGTGTGAGTGTCCTTAATGCCACTGAACTGTACGCTTAAGAAATGGTTAAGGGCTTCCCTGGTGGCACAGTGGTTGAGAGTCTGCCTGCCGATGCAGGGGACGCGGGTTCGTGCCCCGGTCCGGGAAGATCTCACATGCCGCGGAGAGGCTGGGCCCGTGAGCCGTGGCCGCTGAGCCTGTGTGTCCGGAGCCTGTGCTCCGCAACGGGAGAGGCCACAACAGTGAGAGGCCCACGTACCGCAAAAAACAAACAAAAAAAGAAATGGTTAAGATGGTAAATTTTGTGTTATGTGTATTTTACCACATTAAAAATAAAATACCGACAACAAAAACAGGACCGGGTGAAAGATGTGCTAAAGAGAATGGGATCTAGGGCACAACAGCATCGATCTGAAGCACACGCTCACTGGTAACATGACTCCGTGTTCTCTGCGGTGGCACACGAATCGCACGCGTGCGCCAAACACACTGATCGGGATGAACGTGAGGATGCCAGCGGACAGCAGGGGCCGTGAACTGAGTGTAGGGGGTGGAGGAGCCCCCTGCCCCCAGGACCCCCAAGATAAAGGAAAAATGAGGAATCATCCCACCTGCTTGGATGGTTGGGAAAGAAAGGAGTGATTCAAACGCTGGGAGGGGGACCCCATTCAGGCTGAGTGTTCACGGTCACACGATTACTGCTTTGTCTCTGTTTTCACGTCTAATTTTCATAAGTTCACTGGGGGGGGCACTGAAGAAAGGGAGTCAGGGCCCATGTATCAGCCTTTCTCAGGATCCCTGGAGTTCCGACTCAGGGCAAGGCAGACGTCGGTTGGCTTTGGCTGTCCAGAATCCATTCTCCCTTTTCCCAGAAAGAGCACCTCAGTTCCTCCCTGGGAAGAAGACTGCCCTGACCCTCCATATGTATGGCTCCCGTGGGGTTGCCGAGCTCTCCCTGGCAGCAGAAGTGGGCAAGTGGTTTGGCTTGGCCCAGAGGGCTTCTGAGCACCCTGGCAGTGGTTGGATCAGAGATGGGCAGGCACCCAAGCTGATCACGGTCAAGTGCATGAGTGACCCTCAGGTCAGACAGCTTGTTGTAAGTATTAACAAAGGCAGGTGGTCCCTCCACTGGGGCCGCCAAGGGAATTGTATCAGCTAGCATACCTTGTTACACTGTGTAACTGCCATAGGCGGAATTGTGTGCCCCCCAAATTCTTATGTTGAGGCCCTAATCCCCAATGTACCTGTGTTTGGAGATATAGCTCATAAGGAGGTAATTAAAGTTGAATGAGGTCAAAAGGGTGGACCCGGACCCAATAGGATTGGTGGCCTTAGAAGCAGAGGAAGAGAGAGGTGTGTGTCTCTCCGCAAATGAGGACACAGCGAGTAGGTGGCCGTCTGCATACCAGGAAGTGAGTCCCCACCGTAAACCAAGTCAGCCAGCACCTTGATTTGGGACTTCCCAGTCTCTGGAACTTAATAAGGCTGGTCTGTGGTATTTAGTTCTGGCTGCCCCTGAGCAGACTGAGATCGTGACTAATGGTCCCAACGACAAAGGCGAGTTTCTCACGCACGGCAGTGTCCGGCGCCCCGCGGCTGGAGCTCTGTTCCGTGGCCTCCTCATTTTAGGTCTGACCCTGGATGAGCAGCCTGTCTGCTGGTCTTGGGACATACAGATCTCCTGGCAAGGAGGAAATGGTGACAGCAAACTCAAAGGAGGCCCAGAAGCTTCTGCTGGGAAATGGTACAGGTCACCTCCCCTCACATTTCCTCGACCAAAGTGCATCACGGCCCAGCCTAATGGGCTGGGGGTGTGACCCTCCAGTGGGGACGGACGGCGGAGGGGGCAGCAAAGGTTTGACACTCATCCGGTCTCTGCTGGCAGCCATCCGCACCCACGGGCAGAGGCATCCCTGGAGCTCATCAGAGCCGAGCAAAGCAAGCATGGAAAGCCATGACCTGAAGCCCTGGACCCGGCCGTCCCGATTGTCTGAATTTCCCAGAGTCATGACTGAGTAAATCATTCTTTTCTTTCCCCTTAAACCAGCTGAGATGAGTTCTACGCCCCCGGCAACCTAGGAACTGATGGGCCCCTGCCTGAGGAGAGGACCCGGCAGTACTCCTCCCAAAGCGAGGGGGCGGCCTGGGTTTGCATTTCAGGAAGATGCGAGTGTTCTGGCCTGACAGACCTACCCCATCTTGCAGTCGTGCCCCGAGCCCTTTCCCTGTGTCCCCCTCTGTCCTTGACCTTGGGGTCAGAGGGAAGAGTAAGATGTGATCGTACGATTAGAGGCTCACTGTGCTGGGACCAGAAAAGTAGCCTCCACGGACAGGCAGAGAGATGAAAACGGGGGTGGACGCGGACGAGAGGGGCACCTCTGCCTCGGAAGAAGTGACGTCTCCCAGCTGTGGCTCCAGGTGAAGGCTGAGGTCCAGGTCAGCTCTGTCAGCGGCCACAGGTGGAGCCCAGAGAGGACCCCGTGGCCTTGCTTGGCAGTGATGCCCCCTGGGCTCTGGCACGCTGCTGGGGGGCGTGGTCTGGGGAGGGGCTGATGTGTAGCGCTTGCCGCTTCCCATGGTATAAACACCCCACCGTGGGCGATTTCAGATACGACGGCGTCTCTCCAGAGAAACAGAACCAGCACGATGGATATATATATATACACATAAAGGTATTAATTATAAGGAATTGGTTCACGTGATCATAGCTGCTGAGCAGTCCAGACCCCAGAGAACCAATGGTGCAACTTCCAGTCCGAGTCTGTCCAAGTCCGAGTTCAAAGGCAGGAGACCAGTGTCCCAGCTCAGAGACAGTCAGGAAGAGAGAAGGAGTGCCTCCCTTCCTCAACCTTTTGTTCAAGTCAGCCCCTCCCTCAACTGATAGGATGTGGCCCACCCACTTTGGGGAGGCCCATCTGCTGGCCTCAGTCTATTGATTCAGATGTTAATCTCGTCCAGAAACACCCTCCCAGACAGAGTCACATTGACCAACTATCCAGGCCCCCCGCCAAGTGGACACATAAAATTGATGTCATGGCCCGCAGAGCTGGGAAGAAATGCGGCCAGCTGACTCTTGAGCCAGTGCCAGGCGCTCGGGCACACGGCAGCCGGGCCGCATCCCTGCGCCCCCATGCCCGGCTCCCACTCCCCTCCGGGTTTCCCAGGCTCCACACATTCCTGAGCAGGCCTCTCTGTCCGGTGGGGTCTTTCTCACGGAGGCTGTCCGGCATCTCCGAACAATCCTGCCCTGTTTTATTGTTTGCAGTAAACAGGCTGGATTATGAAGAACAACGTCCTTCTTCCTGATTCTTACCCCACACAACCCACCCGACCAGCCCAGCCTGTTCTGCTCCAGGCACCCGTCCACAAGGAGCCTGGCGACACTGGCGGTGAGAGGGGCCCTGAGAAGCTGGCCTTTCCCCTCCCCGCAAGGGCTGCCCGTCCCTCAGCTGCCCCCTCTTTCTGCTGGATATTTGAGGTCATAAAATCCCTTAAGAAAGCCATTTTCAGGGGGAGGGATACATTAGGAGTTTGGGATTAACAGATACACACCACTGCATATAAAATGGATAACCAGCAAGGACCTACTCTATAGCACAGGGAACTATGTTCCGTATCTTTTAATAACCTATAATGGAAAAGAATCTGAAAAAGAATATATATATGTATACCTGAATAATTTTGCTGTACACCAGAAATTAACACAACGTTGTAAATCAACTATACTTCAATTGAAAGAAAGAAAGAAAGATAGAAAGAAAGAAAGCCAGTTTCATTTGACCCTCACTGAGCACGTGTATTCAACACAGTGCTGGGGATTTCTCTGTGTCAAGCACCAAACCCAGCAATGAGGCCTCAGATGTGACCAAGATATGGCTCCTCTATCAGTCTAACCGGGGGAGGGACCCCTTCAGAGAAGGTGGGAGGAATGGGGGATGCGTGGCCCTCCAGGGGTGTCACCCAGCCTCGGAATGTCAAGGCAGGCTGCCTGGAGGGGACACTGCTCCAGAAGAGCCCCAAGGGCCCCACGGGATGGGAATTGCCCAGGAGCAGTGGGGGCGGCATTCTCAGCAGAGGAAACACGTCAGCAAAGACGGGATCCTCCAGGGAGTTTCTGGTTCCCCTGGGGCAGAGAGGGAGGCCTGCAGGGCCACGAGCATCAGGGGGCCCCGGAGGCGGTGCCAGGCCACCACCTGCCCCTATTCCGTGGTGCTCAGGACCCGTTCTGCAGGCAGAAGACTCCACGGTAGGTACAGGGCATGGTCAGGAGTGAGAGATTCTCTTATGACCCTCATGGACTGGAAATGGCCTCCCTGTTCCCAGAGGACCACAGTGCTGGGGGTGGGGGATCCTGGAGTTCCCTGGGGTCCACTGCCACCCCGGCTGCCTTCTTAAAGATGCTCTGAGACGCAGCTGCATCTCGTAGGGCAAGGTGACTGCATGGGGTGACCAGCAGCTGCCTGGTCTGCAGAAGACACACAGCTCTCAGCACTCTCTGGGACAGAAGGGTGCCTGAAGTTGCCATGGACTGTCACAGGGGGGAAGGTAGCCCCCCGCCCCCACCCGCACTGGATTCCGAAAGGCCCTGGGACTGCACAGGGACAAAGGTGTGGTGTTTGGCCGCCAGCATCTCCGTCAGTCTCACTCAGCCTCCCCAGTGAACAAAGAGCTGATTGAGGCCTCCCGGTTCCTGATTCCTAAGCCCTCTCCAATTTATCTTCTTCAAGGTGCAATTGAATCGAGGAAAGGGAGGGCCCAGCTGGGGCAATGCCATGATTACTGGGTCTCGACCTAAACTGCAATAATGTGCATGGTGAGTAATCCTGAACCGGCCCCGTCAGGCACAGAGCCCAGACTCCTCGAGGGCAGCCTGGGACAGGTGGGGTCTGCTCAGACCTTCAAGCCTCTTCAATTTTCTTGAGTGTTTTTGTGGCCGAAGCCCAGTGAACGACAATCTTGGCCAACACATAAATTTATGTATTTGTACCTTAAATCATATCAGAGTCATATTTCCTGTTGAGAGTCAGACTGAAAGTCAGACCTCAAGGTCATTTCAAGGTTCTTGTTACCTACAGATGAAGGGACTGCCAGTCTCTGTCCAGAGCTTCTCCCCTGCCCCACGGGCCTGGGACCATTACCTAAAAATTCTGAGGTCATTTTTCCTTGGTCTGCTGGTTTCTGGAGGGACAGGTGTGCAGTGAAAATGTTTTTTCCATGGACGATTTATCAAGTTCTTCACCTGATGGCTGAAGTCAGCCCTGAGACGTGGAACAGCTCAGGTCTCAGAATCTCATTTCCTGCGAAACAGAACTGGGAAATGAAGGTTATTATCAGAGCAGAAACAGGCACAGAGAGGTGAAGTGAAATACCCAACATCACACAGCTAGCAAGTGGCAGGGCTGGGATTTCATTATTTTACAACTTTATTGATGCAGACTTGATGTACAATAAACTGCCCCGATTTCAAGTGTACAGTTTAGTAAGTTTTGACATATCTACACACCAAGGCTTTTAGCCTAGGTACTACTGGCATCTTGGCTGGGAAATTCTTTATTATGGGGGAGGAGGGTCTGTCCTATGCACTATAGGATGTTTAACAGCATCCCTGGAGGCCTCTGAGTGCGAGATACCGGTAGCAAACCCACCAGGTGTGACAACAGAAGTGTCTCCAGACAGTGTCACACAAGGGACCAAAGCATGCCCACCTGAGAACCACCTGAGTGTGTGGTGTTTGCCCATGCAACCAGCACCATGATCAAGATGGTGAACAAGGCCACCACCCACCAAAGTTCCCTCCTTTGCATGTAACCCCCACCCCAGGCAACTGCCTGTCTGTTTTCTGCCACTATAGATTTTTCTAGTATTTTCTAGAATTTTGTATAAGTGGAATCATACAGGATGGATTTTTTTTGGAATCTGGACTTCCCGGAGCATCATTATTTTGAAACTGACCCAGGTCGCTGCCTGTATCCACATCTCACTCCTCCTGCATTCCTGAGCTGTCTCCGAGGCGTGGAGACCCGCTGGGTACCACACTTTTCTCAGCTGTTCACCGACTGATGGATGTCTGGGTGGCTTCCAGCTTTTGGCTTTTACGAACTGAGCTGTGGTACACATTCATGCACATGGCTTTGTGTGGACATGTGCCTTTGTTTCTTCTGGGTAAGTATCCCGGGTAGAGTGGCTGGTCATACGGAGGGGATGTGTTGAACGTTTCAGAAACCCGCCACCCTGTTTCAAAGTGGCCACAGCTCTGCCTCCAAGTTCTCCATCTTCGATCTCTTTGCTCCCCACCCATGCGTTTCCAGGAGAAGGCAGAACAGGTCGGTGGGATTCCTGGGGACCCGGAGGCCAGCAGGAAATTATGGATCATCTAGAAAAGTGCTGAGAAGAGGAGACTGAAAGGCCTGATATAAAGGACCAAAGACTCCCCACACACAACAGGGGCCAATGCAGACCCCAACCGGGACCTGCCCCCAGCTGAACCTTATTCCACGGGTCTTACCTTCTACATCCTGGATGGTGAAACTGCCTCCTGGGAGCCTGGGGCCTCCCCTGACCCCAGAAAGGGTCACATTCCATGGATAAATTAGCCAGTTTCAATGACTTGACTCTTTCAAACCAGGAGAGATGTTTCACTTTAAAACAACAACAAGAAAACACCCCTATCGGGACTTCCCTGGTGGCGCAGTGGTTAAGAATCCGCCTGCCAATGCAGGAGACACGGGTTCGAACCCTGGTGCGGGAAGATCCCACATGCCGCGGAACAACTAAGCCCGTGCTCCACAGCAGCTGAGCCTGCGCTCTAAAGCCCGCGAGCCACAGCTACTGAGCCCGCGAGCCACAACTACTGAAGCCCGCGCGCCTAGAGCCCGTGCTCCGCAACAAGAGAAGCCACCACAATGAGAAGCCCGTGCACCGCAACGAAGAGCAGCCCCCGTTGGCCCCAACTAGAGGAAGCACGTATGCAGCAGCAAAGACCCAATGCAGCCAAAAATAAAATTACTTAATTAATTAAACAAAACACACCTATCATCCTGGGAACCTGCCTCTCACATGTCAATTTTCACATGGCTCTTTTATGTATAGATTGTGTCAAATTCTATTTGACTTTTTTCCCTTGGTTGCTTCCATGAATAGCATATTTGGATCATAGAAACAAACACACAGTAAACTTCCAGAGAACCTAATATGTCAATTTATTTTCTTTCCATTCGCGTGGCTTCATCTCTTAACAGCAAATTCCACTAAGTGGAAGAATTTTTAAGCTACAGGGTAAGCCTGGAAGTGCTGGAGAACTGACCAGATCCTTAGGAAATTTTTTCCTTTCTTAAAAATAAAATCCTTTAAGAACGATTCAAAATTGATCTAATGACATAATAGATAATCCTGCATTCCTGCATTAAATGAGATTTATTTTTCAAAGATAAATATAAACCTTTCAACTAGGTAAGCCAGTAAGAGTACAAAGACTTTTCTTATTTCTAGAAATGTGAGAATTGACATTTGATCCATAATTTTAATGAGAAACAGATTAGTTCTGTGTAGGACATTAAGAATTTGTCCTGGGTATAGTATTATTTTAGACTATTATGTCTTTTCGCTCAGTGACTGGTGAAACTTTAGTTTTTTGGCTAATTGGTGAATTGGAATCATTTGAAAATATGGCTACCAGGGATAATTTCTAGAATGACACCAAGAAATTATGATCTCTGATAAATGAAGGGGGGCTCAGAATAGGAGAAAAATTGATTTTATTAATTTGATATACCTTTCATAATGTTTGGATTTTTTTTTTAACATCTGTGCAATAGTTTTATAATCTAAAAAGATTGAAGGACTTCCCTGGCGGTCCAGTGGTTAAGACTGCCTTCCAATGCAGGGGGGTGGGTTTGATCCCTGACTGGGGAGCTAAGATCCCACATATGCCTCGTGGCTAAGAAAACCAAAACATAAAACAGAAGCGATATTGTAACAAATTCAATAAAGACTTTAAAAATGGTCCATATCCAAAAAATCTTAAAAAAAAAAAGAATGAAGAACATGATTTGGGAAGCATAATTCCCAATATTGAGGCAAATATTGTTAATCTTTTAGTATTTATTTTTGCAGGTGAATTTTTATGTATTTATGCATGCATGTGAAGTTATGAAAAAGTATATAATAGCAAACATATTTTCACATGCCAGTTTTCAAACTACGGCATATGGGAGATGTCTTTCTGTATTAGCAAATGTATCTTATTTAATGCTAATCTTAATGTCAGTCTCTGATCCGGCCAAGGGCTCAAGGTCTTTTCACATTCTAAGTGTATCAGTCAGTTTTTGCTGCAGTAACAAACAACCCTGAAATCTTAGTGGCTTTCTGCTCCCAAGGGTGTGTTTCTTATTCAGAGGACTGTTGCGGGGGGGGGGGTTGTGTGTGTGGCCTTGGGTCTGCCAGACCCCCGGGCTCTGCTGGGTTGAGTTCCAGGCCGTGGGTCAGATGAGCTTCAGGTCAGCTCCCACCAAACATCCCTCATTCTGGGATTGGGGCTGAAGGAGCAGCACATCTGGGGTCTGTTCTTCTCACAGTGGACATTAGGAATATGTGAGGGCTGGCGAGCACCTATGCCATGCTTCCACTGCCAGTCCAGGATGGTGGGTCCCATCCACCCACTGAACAAAGCAAGTCAAATCAACGGGGTGGGGAACTGTGCTCCACCCACAGAGGGAGGGTAGGGAGGGTGGGAGAACAGAGTAGCTATTCATGGAACTAAAAGACCCTCCAGTACACATATGGAAAGAGAGAAAAAAGGAAGTTGGGTTTCTGCTGGGTAAGTGACTAACAGTGTTATTTTGTTGCTGATAGAGTAGTTCTTCAAATCTTGCTCCATATTGTTTTTCAGACATGAATTGTGAGCATGTTGGTGAAATTATCAACTTTTTTTCAGCATGTGAGTGTAGAGATGAATGTATACTGCCGTCTTTTGTCAATTTTCTGCTTAGTAATACTCATGCCAAACTCAGGCTTTCTGCCCCCCCCCCTTTTTAACTGTTTACTTCCAAGTAAATAAACTCAAAATAATTTGAGTGAAAAAAAGAAAATGAGTAGAATATAATTTGTGCTAATAATAACACCAATATTAAGAGCTAAGAATAACTCACATTTTGAGCACTTATTTTGAGCAGTTTACTTGAATTATCTTGTTTAATTCTCATCACAACTAGATAAGATAGTTATCATTATTATCCCCATCTGAAAGATGAGAAAACTGAGATCTAGAAGATGAACTTCTTTGTCCAAAGTCACACGACTTGTAGGTAACAAACGCAGGTCTGTTTGACTCCACCACAAGCTCAGCACTATAAACTCCAAAGCCACTATTTTAGGAGTGTGTGCACGCCTGTGATTTTAATATTCTCTTTCTTATTGATGTGGGAGGGGAGTAGATTGCACGCTCCCAGGGAGAGGAAATGACCTGTATTGGAATAATCCATGGGATGGTGGGCACCATACGTGGAGGCTCAGTCCCTAGGAAGTTTGCCCCCTGTATTTCTATATAAGATACAGCCTCACCATAAGCACTACTGAGGCTGGTCTATCCCGTTTCTGGTTCTCCTCTTCCCGAACACATTCCAGAGAATATTACATTTCCCGGCCCCTTTGAGGTTAGGCGTGGCCACTCAATGTTCCTTGGCCAATGAGGAATGAGCGTAAGCAGAGGCAGAGGCGGTTAAAAACGGATGGGGGTTCTTCTGGTGCTCTCTTCCTTTGCTGTGACAATTTTGGAGGGACATGGAGGTCAGTTTTTCTGGAAAGCCACGCAGACCCACAGTGGTGAGGGAGAAACAGGTTGTTATTGTATTAAACGAACTGAAATGGGGGGATGTTTGTCATCACAATATAACTCAGCCCATGCTGACTGATACAAGTTCCTCCCAGCTGCCTCTGGCACCACTTCTCTCTCCCCTTTTGAAGGCTTGCCAGGTCTTTTAAAAGAAACATTTCTTCATCTGTTACGTTAAGCAAGAGAATATGAGCCTAGCCTGCCACATTCTTTACTCTCTGATCTAACACCAGCCTGGCTCCTTGCTGGCAGCACTGGCGCAGGATGGAGTCTCCGTGGTAAGGAGCCCAGTGGGGCCCCTGCCAGCATTGCCATCTCCAGACGGGGTCAACAGCTGCCCCACAGCCCATCCGGCCCCGAGGGCGTGTCCCTTTGTGCAGCTAACAGGTCTTGGGCTCCTGTTCCTAGCCATGTATTAGAATTGGGGTAATGATGGCCCCTGGCTTTCATAGGCCACTGGACAGTCCGTCAAGCAGCAACGATCCAGTTAGCCCCCAGCCTTCCTTGTGCAATAATCATCAGCACTTCTCTGCAATTTGCTTGGCAGGCTCTTTTGCAGCCGTTTCAGTAGTTATTAATCCCAGGACTCAGGGAGACAGGGCATGTTAAAAATAAAGCGACCAAAGTGCTGAAATTAAGTCTCTGGAAGCAAGTCAGGGTTCCACGTGGGACAATATCTCAGTCCCAGGCCGTGGCCAGCGGGTAGAACACTGCCTCTCCTTTGCCTGCACGCCACATGACCCAACTCCAACCACGAGGACAGCATTCACCTTCATCCTTCCCTAAGGCTCGGCCTGGAGAATCTTAAGCCAGACAAAAGCACACTCCATCTCACCGCTTTTATTTTTTTTTCATCATGCCTGCCACTTAATTTGCTGTTTTTCACAATACATGTGGCAACACAAACTCGTCGCCATCCAAGCTCTCATTATAGAATCAAAAATAAAATGAAATAAAAGAATTCAGGTATGGAATCTATATTTAGAAAGAATTCAGGTATGGAATCTATATTTAGAAAGAATTCAGGTATGGAATCTATATTTAGTTGTTATTAAAAGAATCGGTGGCATATTCCACAACTCTCTGTGCATTTTGGTTCCATCTTTATTTAGGTTTGATTCTCCTTTTTCCTTTGTATCTCTTGAGGCAGCAAAATACGGTCGCCTCCAGGCCTGTGATGCTCTCAGTGTAAGCTCTCTGCAGCTTTCACGTTAAAAGGCACTTAAGGAATATGTGGGAAGGCGCAGGGAAGGAATCATTAAGTGGAAGACACTGGTTATAATTCTTTGTCATGTGCATTTCGTGATTAAGTTATTGCTGGACCAATTAACCTTCATGCCAGGGCCTAGAGTGCAAAGACTTGTATAGTAAGACCATTAATCATTCCTAACGAAGGAGGCTTCAGAGGACCTCTGGGCGGTCCAAGGGTTGAGCTGAAACCCCTGTTTTGTTCTCAGGCACCCACCTCGGAGGGTTAGAAAGCCCATCAAGTCCCCTTGCTCACTCCTCCAGCCAACACAGGGATGCCCGCTGCAGAATCTGCACCAGCTAAGCGGTGCGGACTATTGCCCTGAAACAGTCCAGTGTGTTCCTGCGGGGGCCTGATGGGGCTCCTGAGGGGTGTGCCCAGGGGGCCACAGGTGGGCCTCACACCTCCAAGAGGCACCGGGGAGACTGTCTTTTGTCCTATGAATAGCGAAATGAACGCTAGCCCCACGAGTGGACACGATAATGCACTGTCCTTCAGACGGAATCCTGGTTGAAATGGGTCACGCATGTGGAGGACAGCTACGCTTGCTGTGGGTGAGAAGGAAGCACCCAGCATGATCACCCATCAGGCACTGAGATAGATCACAGTTCCTAGAACGTGAGACCGTGGTTTCCTGAGTCTAGAGAGACACCCAGCCAGGGCAGACACAGTTCCGCTTTGCAGAGACATTGGCAAGAATGTCTAGGGGGAGATTTTGCTATCATAAAAAAATCATTTATTAAAAAATATTTTTTTATATTTTGGAATTTAAAAAACATGTATCGAAGTATAGTTGATTGACAATGTTGTGTTGATTTCTCCTATACAGCAAAGTGATTCAGTTATACATATATATATATTCTTTTCCATATGCTTTCCCACTATGGTTTATCACAGGATATTGAATAGAGTTCCCTGTGCTATACAGTAGGACCTTGTTGTTTATCCATTCTATGTGTAACAGTTTGCATCTGCTAACCCCAAACTCCCAATCCATCCCTTAATTTTAACTGAACAGGTAATTTAAACATCAGTTCATTTTACTATTGTTAAAAAACCAAATCAGTATTCTCAGAATAATGAAAAGTGCTTTAGGGGCTTCTCTGGTGGCGCAGCGGTTGAGAGTCCGCCTGCCAATGCAGGGGACACGGGTTCGTGCCCCGGCCCGGGAAGATCCCACACGCCGCGGAGCGGCTGGGCCCGTGAGCCATGGCCGCTGAGCCTGCGCGTCCGGAGCCTGTGCTCCGCAACAGGAGAGGCCACAACAGTGAGAGGCCCACGTACCGCAAAAAAAAAAAAAAAAAAAGTGCTTTAAAGTCAGTCCTCACTGTTTCTGTACATTCACCCCAAATTTCTGAGTTTGAAAGTGTGCCCCAAATTCAATGCAGCTGGAGCCCTTGAGTTGATGTCAAGGAAAGTTCTTTGTATTGAACCCAAATCACAAGAGTTAGACAAAGTCTAATTCTCCTTCTACCAGCCACTTCTTCAGTGATTTGATGGCGGCTCTAGTGCCTCCTTCTATTTCTAGATTAAATATCTCCAATTCTCTCCGCGAGTCTTCATAATGACAATAGCTAGCATTGAACGAGCCCTGACTTTGTGCCAGGTTCTGTGTTAAGCCACTTTCTGGGCACGATTTCATTTACCTTCATAAAAGGCAGTGAAACACATACTATTATCGTCCGTATCTGACAAACAAGGGATGCGGAGCTCAGCATACATAAGTAAACCCCCGCAGCATCATGCAGCTCGTACAAACGGGACCAGAGTCTGATCACAGCAGGTGCTCCCAGCCGGACCCGCCCACCAGGTTTCCACCTTTCTTCAAGGTGGCTTCTGCTCTCCGTGTTCTGGACTCCTGAAATGCATTCTTCCACTGACCTGTCTTGCCAAATATGTAACAACAACACGATTTCATATTGTTGAGGGGGTGTGGGTGGGGTAGTTCTGAGGTCCCCAAAGTTGCAAGGGCCCAATTAGCACAAGCTGCTACTTTCCGTAATGCAAATCGGAGAAACTGGAATCAAGGATGCTTGTGTAGCCTGCCTTCCTCCCCACTGCCTCCTCCCCCTCCCCCTTCTCTCCCCTCCCCCTCCCCTCCTCTCCCGTCCTCCTCCCCCTCCCCCTCCCCCCTCCACCTCAGAGATGTGCCTGGACCAAGGGGTGGGGCGACGAATTCCGACAGGGCAAGGTGGTTTCCCCATGAGAGGTACTCTTTATCTTTCGCGTCTGCCTTGACAAAAATTTGTTAACCTATTACTCTATTATTGTACTCATTGACAATAATAAAAACAATGTAACAATAACAGAACAATTAATCAAAGATAATAATGTAATAATAATAATAATTACACGATCATTTATGCAAATAAACGTCTGTGTAGCATTCTGTTCCCAGCCCTGGACCATCTCCATGTTTCCACTTCGCTGTGGAACACTGGGTCAACGTTGGGACAACGCAGTGGGATAATGAAGGGGACGCCTGGTGATGGGGGCAGGGGAGGTATCCCCTTTCAGGGCCCCTCCAGTCTCCAAGCTTCTGCTGTTGCACCTCCATTCCCACCTCGGAGGTCAGTTTTTGGAGGAATTTGACAAATGAAGAAATGAGGTCTCAGAGCTGTGGAGCAGCATTTCCCAGAGCGGGGCTCCCCTGCAGTGCATGAGATGGTTCTCGGGGGCGCACAGACCCCTGCTGCCCCCTGACACCGCCCCCCCCCCCCCGAGGCATGAGCACTGTGGTGGCCCCGGCTTGGCCATCACAGTGGGCTGCTGGGGTGGAGGCGTGTCCTGGGCAGGGGGGTGGCGTCTTCCGGTGCCCTGCACAGCAGACCAACAGGAGGAACTCAGACCCCTCGGCTGGGACTCGGGGGCTCCCCTGGCTCCCGCCTGCGAGCCCCAGACACGGGCTCCTGTCTGAGGCCCTCACACCCAGCCTCACCCGAGGGAATGAGAGGGGGGCCGAGGGTCTGGGCATCTTGTTTTCTTTCAATTTTTTTTTTTTTCTGGCTGCGTGGCATGTGGGATCTTAGTTCCCTGACCAGGGATCGAACCCGTGACCCCTGAAGTGGAAGCGCAGAGTCCTAACCACCGGGCCTCCAGGGAAGTCCCCATCTTGGGTTCTTAAAACCTGGCAGATCCTACCCACACCCTGCGGTATGTGCCCGCCACCGTCCAAAGACAGAAAGTTAAATCACCGTTAATAAAATGATTCTGAGTTCTGCTTCCTGTCTGTCCTAAGGGTGGACCCTCTACTCCAGGCTGTCAGCGGAGAAGGCATTCATCTCTTGTAACAGAAAGTCAAATAATTCACCGCGGACATTTTCTTTTGAGTGTTATGTTACCTCTTTCCTCTAGAATTAATTTCCTTGACTCTGACCTCGGAAGGTCAGAGGGAGACAGCTTTGTTAAAAGTGAGAAACCTACCAAGTATGCTCCGTCTACTTCCCAGGTGGTGGCAACAGGCCAGATTCATCACCGTAGCCGTCATTCACTTATTTAAAACGAAGGTGTTTTACTCCTTTAAAAAATAGAGCAGTGGAGGCCTGAAAGTTGATGCTTCTAACAAAAACCAGCTCCGCATAATTGTAAAACTTAAATTGCTTTGAGGTTTGCTTTCTTGGGCACGAGAACCCCGACGGTGGGGTAGACAAGAGCTCTCCTTGGGCGGCACCCCCCCATCTCGGTGTCCCCGTGCGCAGGTGGCCTATCCTCTTTGTTGGGGGGGTGGGTTCCAAACATCGCCTCCTCTGCGAGGTGGATCCGGATTCAGGGCTGTTCATGCCGAATGCACGTCAGGGAGCCCCGTGTCTGCCGCGCCCCAAACACTGGTCCCTGGAAGCAGTTTCATCACGTTTCTTACATTAAATGAATTCAAAGACCTGGTGGGCGTGGCCGCCAGTTGACCTGTGAGCTGGCCCCGGGGCAGTCGGCAGCCCCTCACCCGTCCCCTGTGCCTGCATGTGTCTTCTGCCCACCGGGCCCACAGTGGGAGCCGTTTTCAAGGATGCGGCCTCGAGAGAGCAGAGTGGTACTGAGACCATCAGCCGGTGTTGCGACTGAGCCCTGACCTCCATATAACCTTCAGGATTTGGCGGGCAGACACGGAGATCTACTGGTCTTGCGTAGAAGTCCGTATGTAAGTTTCCTGCTGATTCCACCTGCCTGTCCGGAGCGGCTGCCTCTTTCGTCCGTCTCTCCTGGCCCTCCATGCATGCAGCCAGTTTGTGAAACAGCCCCTGGCCCCGTGCTCCAACCATCCCCTGCGAACGTGAAGGGCGCCCTGGGGATGGGAAATGTCAGGCGCCCCTGGGATTTCTAGCCCAGTGAAGGGACAGGAAGTGTCTGTGTACCATCAAGGTTCTCTGAAGGGAGGGGACCGTGAGCCACTCTCCGCAGGGGATGAGAAGGGAGGCCGAGGCCTCTGAGGACCTCGGGAGGATCTTAGAGCTGACCCAGGAGGGGTGGGAGCCCGTGGGACTTAAAGCAGGGCGGGAATTCCATGCACAGCTAGCCCAGCTGTCCAGAGGTGTGACGAGGTGGTGAGGGGCAGGGCTGCAGGTGGTTCAGAACCAGCAGCAGGTGATGGGGGACAGGGTTGGGGAGGTATGTTGGATGCAGGCAGGACAGGAGAAGGAGGATGTGAGGGACATGGAGATGTGAGGGGCTAGCACTAAAGCGTCTACAAACATTCATACAGAAACATTTTCCATTTCTCTCGGGTAAACACCTGGGTCGAATGTATTACGTATGGGGTTAGTTTCATGAGGAACCACCAAACTGTTTTCCAAAGAGTTTGTGCCCTTTTATGTAGCCGCCAGCGATGTGTGAGGGTTCCAGCTGCTCCCCGTCTTCAGCCCTTTTTTCTTTTTAGTCATTCTAATAGGTGTGTAGTTTAAATTTGCATTTCTCTAATGATTAATGACATTGAGCATCTTTTCATGGGCGCTTTTGCCCTCTGAATATCTCCTTTCGTGAAGAAGGTGGCCTCGTCTTTTGCCCGTGTTTTCCTTGGGCAGCTTGTTCAGATTATTGCTGAGTTTTTTGAGCTCTTATTTTGAGCATTCTGGATCCAAGTCCTTTGGCAGATCTGTGATTTGCAAGAATTTTCTCCCAGTCTGTTTCTTGTTTTTCATTCTCTGTAGAGTGTGTTTTTCAAAGAGCAAAAATTTTAAACTGTGATAAATTCCAGTGTATCCATTTTCTTTTCTTTTATCATGCTTTTGTTGTCATAACTAAGAACGCTTTGCCTAACCAAAGACGGAAAGATTTTCTCCTAGCTTTTCCTCTAAAAGTTGTATAGTTCTATCTTTTACATTGAGCTATGATCCATTTCAAGGTAATTTTTTATAAGGTGTGAGGTTCATTTTTTTTCCCGTATGGATGTTCAATTCTTCCAGCCTCATTTGTTAAAAAGACTTATCATTTAAAAAAATATTTAAAATAACTTGTCCTTTTCTGTCATTTTCCCATGTTCAATTAGGGTTTTAACTGATTTCTATTACTTTCTAAATAGATAGTTAGTCTGTAAAGAATCTTTACATATTTAGAAGATGTAAAGAGGCTAGGAAACACAGTTAAGTCCACCCAGTTAGGAAGTGTGGAGCTGGGACTCAGGACCAAGCAGTCTGGTTTAATAGTTGCTGTTCTTAACCTCAACCCTACATCAGTCCTTTATTTATTCTACTTTTTTCATTCTCTTAAGAGGATTTTAAGGTTTTTTTCCCTCTAAGTCTCAAAAGTTCTCATTATATTTGCCCTGGCACTTTTTCCCCTTTTGTTCTGTTGATTCCAGGAATGTCATTTTTTCCTATTTCCAACTGTGCATTGCTCGTAAATAGAAAAGCTACTGGTTTCCTACAGTCCCCTTACTAAACTCTTTCGTGAGCTTTCAGTTTATTTCCTTAGATTTTTTCATCTAGACAATCATAGCACCTCCCTAAATGGTAAGTTTGCCTCCCTTTTCAAATATATACGTTTCTCATTTCATTTCCTTATTCCATTGCATTGGCTAGCACTTCTAGAGAAATATTAAGTGCTGGTAATGTTAGCAGGCCCCATATCGTTTTCTTTTTTTCTTTTGGCTGTGCCAGGCAGCTTGCAGAATCTTAGTTCCCCGACCAGGGATTGAATCTGGGACACCGCAATGAAGGCGCCACGCCCTAACCACTGGACCGCCAGGGAACTCCCAAGCAGGCTCCCGTATCTTGTTCCTGAATCGCATGAGAGTGATTTCGTGTTTCCTAGGGAACATCACGCTGGCTTTGGTTTGATATTTAAAACTGAACAATATCAAAATAGTCTCAAACAATACCTTTTTGTTTACAAAGAAGTTTTGTTCGATCAAACATTTCTCCTGATAGATTTGCTAATCGTGACACGGTCTAGCTTTATGGGAATAAACCTCACTGAGTCGTGGTGTGTTGTTTTATCAAAGCCCGGCTGTGTTCTGCCTGGAGATAATTTAAAAGGTTTTTGCTTCATTTGTCTGCTTGCCAAGCAAACCCCAAGAGCCTCTGAGCTGGTTACAAGGGGACTTTCTGGTATGTTTCACTTTCCCGGAGCAGCGTCCAGCGGCTCTTTGCTGTTTGGCGTCAGCAGACCACGCCCCCCGCCCCCTCCTTAGCGGGACTTCCCCTGGCCTCAGGTCACGTCACCTCCAGGGCGATCTCAGCTGTCCCTTTGGGCTTCATCTTCATGGACATGACACCGGATCACAGAGGGTGTTTACTTAATCTGGGGTTTCGCTGGAAAGCTTTGCCTGCGACAAGGACTCGGATGGGGGATGCTGTATTTGAGAGTTGGTACATGGAATCAGGAGTGAGGGCGTGGGGAAAGGGAGACACAGAGGAGGAAACCCCCCAATAAAGGGGTTTTGTTGAGGTCTGTGCCATAAGCATGGGGGCCACCAATGGTACCTCCTAGAGGCCTCAGAACTTCCCCCAGCAGGACTGTTCACTTGCTTGGGGGGAGCAGAGCATCTCCACCTCCAGTCTCCCAGGATGCTTCCGGGATGGCTGAGAGCTGCCCCTGGGGCCATAACTCCCGCAGTCTTCAGGCTACGCTGGCACCGTCAGGGGGCTGGCAGATTTCCTAGAGCAGAAAGCAGAAAGACGCTGGCCTGGGGGCTGCCCGATGGGGAAAGCCTCGGCCCCTCTGCCGGCCTGTCCTCCTGTCCGCTGCTTCCCCATCTGCCAGTCCAGCAGGGAGAGCTTCTGACCAGCCCCACCTACCATCACAGATTCCAGGAGAAGCCAGCTCTCCCTCGGTTCCCTCGGTGCTCCCTGTGTGAGCAGCCCCGACTCTCTGTTCAGATATCAGTCCCAGGGGGCTTTTCAAAACAAGTCTATGGAAAATAACTATGTGGAAAATTAAAGGAGAGTAATAAAACTCCTTGTTAAGATACAGAGGGCTACACGGGAGGCACGCTGGCAGAGGAGTTGAGGGATTTGCGAGATCTGGGAATATTTATAGTATCAGGTTATGGAACTGAGCTAGAAATTGTCATGAAATGACAAATAAATGAGTGTATGGGCCAATATTTGATGTGCGGGAACATGAGGGAAGTGGATCTCTTGCTACAGTGGAAAACATGTAGAAAAAATTGCAGAAGCGTAGGGGAGGCTGGCAGGGATGGGGGGATGGGGCAAACTTGCTGGCTGGAGCACCAACCTTTTCCTGCTTACCAGGCTTCCCCTGTGCACGCCTGATTTTACCTGGCTCTGACCGCATGTCCTTGGGTGAGTCCCATATATCCTTGCTGCCCAGTTTCCCACGTGTAAACTGAAGGGTTGGGCTAGGTCCTTCCCATCTGGGTAGGCTAAGAACCCTTCTCTGAAGAAGGATGCTGGCCTCCAGCATCCCAAACCCCGGACCTTCTCCTCGGGAGGGACGGACCAAGCCTACCGCTGAATGCAATGAACATCTGGGTTAATCAAAGCCACAAAATATTTATAATGTTTTTCCCAGGACAGAGGAGCTGGTTACGCTCGCATGTCTTCACGGTACGATGCCGCAGTTTCTAGTCCTCTGTAAAGCAGTTACTCTTTCTGGGAAGTCCTGGCGTGCCCCGTGCTCAGGGGGCAACCCAGAAATATTGTGACTGATGGTCGACTGCTTCAGGTTTCACAAGGAAAAAGAAAAGCTCAGAGATGGAGAGCGTTACACCTTTCTGCTGGCTCATTCACGCATCATCAGACATGTAGGGGGGTGGGGTGCGTCCAGGTAAAGGCAGCTTACGGAAGCAAAAACAGGCAGTTCTGACACCGAGAAGCAAAAAGGATGATTTCCCTTTTCCTAAACTGAGATGGAGTTACGGTGCTCTGTGACGTGACTGCTCCGGGTCCACCAGGAAGATCGCTTCAAACGAGCCGTGCACAGGGATGCCCGAAGGGGCAAAACACTGGCAGGCACGGGCAGTCAGGGGCTGAGGGTGCCCCCTACCCTGAAACACGTTCTCAGGGCATCAACGAGTGAGTAAAGGCATCGCTGCGGTGTTTTTGGATCCCCAGCCTTTTCACAAGAGGTTTTTGAAGACTGGAAGGACGTTGCCCAATCCGTACAAGGCTGAACTGGATACCGAAATGGACACAGAGAAACTGGGACGAAAGCAGGATACTGTCCTTAAAATGCCAAAAGATGCGCCGCACACAGAGCCCTGTTGTTGAGCAACAAACAGATCAGAGGCACTGGAGCGGGTGGCCGAGGGGCGTCCAGTTGGGTGGACGGGCTGGCAGAGGACTGGGCCCCCAGGGAAGTATTTCTTGAACACAGCAGAGGGGCTTTGGCATTGGAGCCCCGCGTGAGCACAGCAGCAATGTGTCCCTGGCTGCATTCTGGACAGCTGCTTCCTCTGCTCTCTGCAGGATGGTTCTAGAAATCCGAGCAAGAGAGTTTGGGGGGGTGGGAATCTGGTTGGAGGGGATGATATCTTAGGGACTAGAGTTTGGAGTTGTAGGGCAAACAAGCCACTTTATTATATTTTTTTCATTTTTATTTTATATTGGAGTATAGTTGATTAACGAAGTTGTGTTGGTTTCAGGTGTACAGCAAAGTGATTCAGTTCTACAGATACGTGTATCTATTCTTTTTCAAAATCTTTTCCCATTTAGATATTACAGAATATTTAGCAGAGTTCCCTGTGCTATGCAGTAGGTCCTTGTTGGTTATCTATTTTAAATATAGTAGTGGCAAACACGCCACTTCAGATAACTTTTTTTTTTGGGGGGGGGCTTCGCCACGCGGCTTCTGGGACCTTAGTTCTCCGACCAGGGTTTGAACCTGGGCCCTTGGCAGTGACAGCGTGCAATCCTAACCACTGGACCGCCAGGGAATTCCCTGGATAACACGTTTTATTTGGGGTCATGGGGGGACTTGTGGAAGAAAGCACTCCCCCAGCCCCCTCACTCCCTATAAGCCACTTCCCAGAAGAGCCGCCACTGACAAACCCAAAGAACATCAGAACATTCTGCTGGCCACCCCTCCCCTCCCCTCCCCTCCCCCTCCCCCTCCCCCCCAGCAGGATCCCCTGCTTCCAGGCCAAAGAAGTTATGCCTGCAAGATCCCGCCTGGGCTTCATTCTTCCTGTTTGAAGGATTATTATTATTTGATTGATTGCCTCCTTTATTCATTCAATAAATATTTTATTGAATCTCATGCTTAAGGGAGCAGAGGAGAGAAAGGAGCTTGCATCTTGGCAGCCGCCCTAAAGGAGTTACGGTATTTTACCCCATGTGTGTCCTGAAATACTAGGCCCCAAACACAACATTTTTTTCTTTTCTTTTCTTTTTTTTTTTAATCTAAGTGCTTTTAAAGACTTCTTTGAAATGTGGGACAATTATGCAAACAGGAAAAAAAAAAAAGTACCTAGAGCCAATATTTAACTTTGCCTTTGGTATGTTGATGTCACCGGCCCATGCAAATCTCTCAGGCATGTCCTATAAAACTGACTTAAAAAATATATATATTTATTCTTCACGGGGAGACATGGATTGAGGTTTTGCATAGTTTAAGGCTTGCTGTCCTGGAAGTACGTTGTTCTACATCACAGCCTGGACGCCGGTGTTTGCCAGCCCCTCCAAGTCGCCTTCAGGCTTGCACATCTTGGCGGCAGCAGGTGCTCCCCCTTTGCAGAACACTGGAAATCCCAGGACTCAGAAACTTCCCTAGCTTACTCAGAGACAGGTGGAGTGACCCGTGAATTACCAGGGTCTTGAGAAAAGTTGTGAGCCGATTGCTCGCACCTCAGGTTGGGAAGAGGGAAGCCACCGTCCCAGCTCGGTGCTGGGGGCCTGAGGCTCAGGACACCCCGCCCCGCTTTGGGTTTTGGCAAACCTAGCGATCCCGGAGGCCTGGATAACAATAGGATTCCCGGGCGTCTCCGGAGGGTGCCTTTTCGACTTCAGGATTCATCTGAGAGGTTGGTTTTAATTCCTCCACCCGCTAAAGCTTTTCCCGGCTGGGAGGGCCGCTGGCCGAGACACGCGTCTGCACGCCCTGGACGAAGCGCCCATCCAGGTGCAAGGTGGCCCGGGAGGCTGATGGCGGCGGAATACCCAGGCACAAAGTTTTCATCTGCTCTGCAAACCTTCAGATGGGCAATCAGCCTCTGTATTTCCGAATCCTGTGAACATAAAACACTCTGGGGCGGGAGCCGGCTGGGCAGAAGGAACCGGGCTTTGCAAAATTCAGGGACTTTCAGGTCCGCTGGGTTTCACCGGTTGTGTGGCCGGCGAGCCACGCAGCCCGGGGCGGGGCGGGGCGGGGCGGCGGGCGGGGCGGCCCCGGGCTGCTGCAACAGATCCCGCACGCCGCGCGCGGGTCGCCACGGCAGGCGGGAGCCGGCCGGGGCCGGGTGGGGAGGGGTTGACCGGCCTCCGGGGGGTGCGGAATGATCCGGGGCGGGGGGCGCGCCTGAGTCCCCGGCCGCGCGCGCCCTTTGGCCGAAAGGGGACCCCTCCCCCAGCCTTGCCGGTCCCAACCGCCCGCTCCCGGCCGAGGGGAGGGACGGCCCAGCTGCCCCTGCCGGGAGCCCCCGGCCCGGCTGCAAAGCGGGGCGGGGCCGCGGCGTCCCCACCCCCTACCCGGACACCTGAGCGGCGGCGGCGGCGGCGGCTCCCGCGCTCCGGCCGGGCTGGGCGCGGCGTCGCTCGGGTCCCCGCGGCCGAGCCAGGTGCGCGCGGACGCCAGCCCTTCCCTGGCGGCTCTGACCGGCCCGGACTCTCTGAGCTGCGCCCCGAGCCAGGTGAGGCGGCGGCGGGGGGCTCGGTGAGCTTCGCGAGCGGGGCGGGGTGGCGGAGGCACCCCGTGCGGCCGGGAAGGACAGGAGGTGGCCCTCGGGCGCCCGATCGTCCTCACCGGCTGCGTTTTGGGTGCGTCTGGATTCCAGGAGTCAGCGGGTCCGCGCAGTCTCGGGCCCATAGAGACTGAGGATGTGAGGTTGGGGCAAGCGTTCTTCGCGTCCTGGTGGGGTCGCTTCTCTGTAGAGACCCCCCCCCCCAACTCCCCCGTCTTCCTTCTGGACGAGGGGTCAGTTTAAAATGCTTTGGAAGCGGCCTGGGGGCAGAGCGCAGGAGCACCGCCTTTGTCCCCCGCGCGCATGAACCCTCTCACCTCCAGCGCCTTCCCTTGGGGTAACGCAGGTGGACCTACCTCCGCCCCCTGCCTGGGATCTCCTTGCCCTAGGTCGCCGCCCGCTGGCCCAGGTACCTGGGCCCGCCTGCCCGGCGGTAAAACTGGCACAGGGCCGCCAGGGGGCGCGCGGGGGCGGAGACAGGCGCCGCCGTCGCCAGGTCCCCGGAGACCCTGCGTCGGCTCCCCCGGCTCCGCACCGGCGCCCAGAACTCCCACCCAGGTGCGCGCGGCTGGAGCAGCGGGCTCGGCGAGGCCGGGGCCGGTGCACCTGGCGCAGGCCCGGGGGTCGCGAGTGGATCCCCGGGTCCCCGGGGCCGAGCAGAGCCCCCGCCAGGTGTCCGGCCTCTGCCCGCCGCGCGCCCCAGCCGGGGTGGGGGGCCCGGCTGGTGCCGATGAGCGGCCCCCCCGCGCCTGGCCGCCGCCGCCTCCCGTGAATTATGCAGGAGGCTGGCACCGGCGGGCTCCAGTTGCTCAAGTTTCCCTGGCAACTTTCGCCGGGGCATCGATCCGCCCGCGCAGCCCGCGGCCCCGGCGCCTCCGCTGGGTGTCCGGGCGCCGGGGGCGCCTGGAGACACCAACCGCGCACTCGCCGCTGGAGCTGGGACCGCTGGATTGTGCGCGCAGGTGCGATCCCCGCGGAGGGCCTCGCTGCCCGGGTTCGGAGGGTGCGGGGATAGGGGTGGACCTTGCTGCCGGGGCCGGATGACCTCGCCGCCGGTGTTCGGAGGGTGCGGGCCAGCGGCGTGCCTCCCGCGGGTTTGCGCGCAGACACTGCACGGGATGGGAGGGCGGGCGCGCGGGCGCGGTCAGTGTTTCCGTGGGGCTGGGGGCGTCCGAAGGGGGCGACGCCTCTGCTGGTGACAGTGGGCTTTCAGGCGGAGCTTTTAAATCGACCCCGGGCAGACGGATCTGAGAAGGCCCTCGGGCTCCCAGGTGGGAACTCAGGCCGCGGTACCTGCGGGCCCCGTGGCCGGCAGCTGTGGCCACGGTCCCGGGAGTCCTTAGAGGCCTTCCGAAAATAAAGTGGTTTCCGCGTGGAAGTTCGAGGTCGTAAATTGGATAGTTTCGTGACCTCTTTTTGTTTGAAACTCAAGTTCGAACGTTAATGAGGTCAATCCGCTAATTAAATTAAGCTCCAAGAATCAGAGAGATAATTTCGGAAGTCCTCCGTTGAGGGCGCCTTGATCTCTACCTGGGACTTGTCCCTCGGCTTTGCTGATCCGGCCGCAGGGAGAGCACGTGGGCGCTGGGTTCAGCCTCCATCCAAGTGCCGCGCTGTCCGCGTTAAATAATTAGTGACCACCGGTTCCGCGCCTGGGGGTTTCGGGACGACCAGAAGAGACCCCGGAAGCGGCTGCTTTTGGAGACCCGAGTTTTCAAACCACTTGTCCGCGATAACAAGGCTGCGTTTTGATAAAGGAGTTGAACATCTGTCTGCCTGGAGCTTTGTGCCCACTGGCGGTTCGGCAGTGATTAAGGGGGGGAAAGGTGGATGTGGCTGCCCTAAGGGGGGGTTAATAAATGGTAGCGTAGATTTTTGCCCAGAAAGTCACGGTGTCCTTAAGGAGGCCAGAGGGAGACCCTTGTCTTAATAGGAATTACGCTGCTTTACAAGTGTCTGGATGTAAGACTCCTGGAGTGCAGTGTCATCAAGGAAGCGGGTTCCATTATTATGTTGAGGAATTTCTGCTTTTCCAAGAAGAAAGAATTGGGTGGAAAGCTGGTGCTTCTTTGGGCCCCAGTGGAAGCGGCTGGAATTCTTCAAGAATCAAAAGGAGTCCTTTACGCATAAAGTGATTTTGTCTGTAAAGGTGGTTCCCAGTGGGCACTGTTGAGTGCACTTGTCTGCCTTGAACAAATTAGATCCCTTTGGGCGGTGGGCTTGCGGAGGCAATCTTTTTGCCTCCTGACTCCAAGGACAATTTGCTTTAGAAAGCCCTATTCACATTCAGGTGAATTTCCCAGAGGCTTTCCTTCATTCATTTTTTTTTTTTCTTGAAGTGCTTGGGGTTGTGAGGAAGGCCCCCACGCTGGCACCTAAGGGTCACCAATTTGGTCCAAGCCTCGCGGGGGGTGGGGGCCCTATTTAGGAGAAGCCTGGATCATCGAGGGTTCGGCAGGGGGTCCGATGTGAGCAATGCCACCAGGAGGAAGATGGTGTTGTTCCAAGATAGCATTGCATTTTATATTTCATCGGTGCTGGGGAAAAGGATGGAAGAAAAAGCTTGACATACGAAAAACATGCCGGGAGTGTGCAGGGAAACACTAGTTGAACTGATTTTTCTAGAAAAATAATTCTTTATCCTACTCGCTTTCTTTCTAAATACGTCCTGGAGTCCTAAATGATAGAGTTCTGGTGTCCTTGTCACCTCGGGTGAGTACAGGGGCCTTTTCCAAAGTGGGGCTCAGTTTGGGGGTTGCTAAGGGAATGGTGGGGATGAATTCAGTGTGGACCCCAGCCCCTGACCGCTGAACACGTTTCCCCAGGATTCCAGCTCCTGCTCTGTCAACTGAAGGCACGGCTTGGTGGCAGGCTGTTGGATCTGGAGTCCATAGTTACTCCTGGGCTGGGTGGGGTGGGGCGGAGGGGAGCGTGGGTGGAAAGACCAAGAGAAAAGTACATTTCTTGTCCTGGCTTGTCCAGGCTTGCCTTGTCCTGGGCCCTAGGGAGGGAACATTTAGGGTCTTCGGTCATCCATGTGACCCCTGGGGCAAATTTATTGAATCCTCTGCTTTGATTGAGGGGGTAGTTTGTGGATGGGTGGGGAGGAAAGCACCCCAAACAAAGACCTGGACTTTTTCATGTTGGGAGCCCCCAGCCCTCACCTGGGACTGACTGGGTGAAGGGCTCGGAGCAGGGCCGGGTGACCCTTGTGACCTGGCCACTGCACCTGACCCGCCCACCCGAATGAGGGGCCTGCCATTCATTCCGAGGTGATCTAGGTTATATCGGAATTTCTCTGCACACTGTAAAGTCGAGTCAACAAATAATCACCTGACGGCCAAAGCTGGCCACAGGAGACCACCACGGGAGGTTCCAGGCCAGCGGGGAGAAGAGGGGGATTGGACCATCAGTGCACGGTGGGACAGGAGCTGTGATGGAGGTGACCGCTGGGTGCTGTAGGGCACAGAGAGCATCCCCAACCCAGTCTGGGAAAGGAAGGGGGTAGGGGATCTAAAAACACCTGGATGAGGCCTGGGGTGTCTGCATTGCCCTGGGACCTGGCGGGAATGGTCTGGTTCTTGCTCTGTCAGCTGTCAGGTTCTCACCTTCTGCCTGGCCTGGCGCTGCACTCTCGCCATAGATGACCTCATCCAAGTCTCTCAAAACTCCGGAAGGAGAGAGGTGCGATTGGTTATTATTCCCAATTTACAGATCAGGGGCCTGAAGCTCGAAGCAGTGGAGCCACTCGCCCCAGACCACACACCTAGTGCGCGGTGAGCTGGGGTCGCACCCAGGTAGCTTGGGAGAGCCCAGCCCTTAAGCCTGCACACTGCACACGTCACCCGGTGGGAGAATTCATGTGGTTAGAAGATGATTTTTCTTGTTACTGTGGTGTGAGAAAAACTGTAGCCAGAAAGTGAAAACCAGAGTTTCTGATCACACTTCTTGAGGTGATAGGCCTTTTTTTTTTCCTTTGAAAGCTGGTTCAAGAAATGCTTGGAAGGGGCTAAAAATGTTAATGTCAGTGGCTCCAGTGGTTGTTCTGAGATGGGTCTTTGGGGGACAAGAATGCATCGAGCACAGGCCTTCCCACCACTCAAGGGGTTTGCAGTTTTAACGGAAGGGAAAGGGGAGCCCACGCCCAATACTGGGGCAGATCCCAGAGGCTGCCCGGGGCTCAGGGTCGTGAGCTGTGTCGGTCTTGATGGTTATGCCCCGGGGATGGACCAACTGAGGCGTGTGTCACTTCCGGGGGTTGGGGGGAAGGGGGTAGGCAGCAGAAGCCTTCAGGGCTGCTGGGAGCTAGTGGGCAGCTGCAGGGCCCCTGGTGATTGGCTGCAGGAAGCCAGTGCAGGAAGGGGTGGGACAGGGTTTAAAAATTGTCCTTGTGAGGTTTTCAGAGTCCTCTCCTTGACTCTCAGGATGGAATGAAGCCACAGGCTCCAGATGTCAAAGCTGCAGATTTTTCTTCCTTCCTTCCTTCCTTCCTTCCTTCCTTCCTTCCTCCCTTCCTCCCTCTCCTTCCTTCCTTTCTTTCCTCTCTTTCTTTTTCTCCCTCCCTTCCTCCCTCTCTCTCTCCCCCTCCCTCCCTCCCTTCCTACCTTCCTTTCTTGTTTTTCTTTTTTTTTTTTTTTTGCGGTACGTGGGCCTCTCACTGTTGTGGCCTCTCCCGCCGCGGAGCACAGGCTCCAGACGCGCAGGCTCAGCGGCCACGGCTCACCGGCCCAGCCGCTCCGCGGCATGTGGGATCTTCCCGGACCGGGGCACGAACCCGTGTCCCCTGCATCGGCAGGCGGATTCTCAACCACTGCGCCACCAGGGAAGCCCCCTTTCTTGTTTTTTTCTTATGTATACAGTCACCTTTATGATAATTCATGAATCCATTAGAAACTGACATGGATCTTTCTGTTAAGACGTCTAGATTCTCATGGGCATCTGCTTTCCACTCATTAGAAAATCCAGGTTTACTTGAGAATGGGGAAGAAAAGCCGATATCGTAGCGTCATTATGACAAGTCCTCACCTCATAGGAAACCTGAAAGGGTCTCTGGGCACCCCCAGGTCACAACACTGTGCTGTCTTCACAGACCTGCCCACACTCAAGTGTCTTCTGGAATTCCTTCTAAATGTCAATGGGCACCTGGACAACACAACGTTTTATTGCTCTGCTGGTTTCTAGGGTGCAGGTCCAGGGTTAAATAATGTGCCCAAACTTAGCATTTTCAAACTGTCCAGGCTTATCTTCCAAAAGTAGCGTATTACTCCCTTTACCAGCTCTCCCTGCCAAAGAGAGACCCAAAGCATTAAGTGTTAACTGCAGAGAAGTTAGGTGGGGCTCCGTTTCTCGCCCCAGACCTAGTTATTTGCAATCCCAAACAAACGCTAGCGCCACACACGCAGGACGGTAGTCCTTCCTGAAAGGCCAGAGTTCATATGATGGGCCTCTCGGGTGAGGGGCTTCTGGCCCACCCCACAGAAATTCTGTCTGAGGCCCAAGAAGCAGGCCGGGAGCTCCCCAGAGGGTGCCACTGTCAGGGGTTCTAGGAACGCACTTTGAGGAAGATGGTTGGCCGGAGTCCTGAGCTGCTGCTTCAGTTAAAAAGGCCTGATTTGGGAGGTGCACCTGGAGGCCTCCGTCAGGTGGATAATCACTGGCTCTACCTCGCTGGGACAGCTTTCTTCCAAACAAATTTCTTTTTGCCTCTCGACTCCCTTAACATTGTTTTAAAAAAACTGTATGTCCTCTCACACGTTTCCTGAAACATTTTTGTATGGACAGTGCAGATACCCAGCAAAGCTGAGAGAATTGCACCCTGAATTGCTTTATACCCACCCCAGATCCTTCTATGAACCATTTCCCTAGACTCCCCAGGCATTTTCAGGTCCGCCTTTAAAGTTGTGCTTCGTAGGTTTAAATGTTTGCCGAGGACGTAGAACGTGGTCTGTGAGGTAAATATTGACATTTGAAAAGTAACTGTTCCCTGACTTTAACCGTATCCGCTGCGGCCCAAAGTGTGGCTTGACACCCACCTTTGCTTGACAGGTACCTGGAGGGCCTTTAGGGGATGCTGTTTGCTCCTCTCCTTTCCTGGATTTATAGCCCCACTTCCCCGAGGAGTTTTATCCTGATATAATAGACTTTTATGCTTGTGGGTCTTTTATTAATCGATCGAGCATATTTCTCTGCAAGAAAAATAATACGTACATTGATTTTTAAAATTTTCTGTAACCTCAAGTCACTAAGTATTTTTTAAAAAGTCACTTCTGGATTGAGAAAGCCCTGTGATCAAACACTATGTATACATTAGAGATTTTTAGAAATGGAAAAAGGAAAATGTTCCTGGAACTGCCTCTCTCAGCGATCAGGCGGTGGGTGTTTTTGGTATTTAAATTAAAGCTTTAGGTGAAGTTCCCCCTTTGTTTGGTATCCGGGAGTCCCCTCCCCACGAGATTCAGAGGCGGCTGGACGGCCTTTCAAAGGTGAAAGATGGGAGGGGCTGCTGGGAAGAGGGAGACCCCAGGCCTCTCTGTGACTGGGCTGTTTCAGAAAAGACTGATTCCCTTTAGACTGGACCCCTTGGAAAGGGTCCACGCACCCCAGTTTGGAGCCCCCTGCAGGGGAGGAGAGGGAAATGGGCAAGAATTCAGCCCCGCCCTCAGGGTTCCGGCAGGTGATTTCCCCCCCTGGGGACAGGGTTGACACCTAGGTGACAGAGTGACACAGGATGCCACCTGTGTGCTCCACATGGGCCAGGCCCTGTGGATGGGGGTGTCCTGCCCCAGACTGTCAACACTCAGGGTTCCTCCCAGGGCTGCACAGGAGAAATGAGAAACAGGGCCCATCCTCCTGGCCAGGAGCCTGGACCGCCAGGACCCTTTCCCAGGGGCTCTGATGGGCCCGTGGTGTGGCTTGAGCCTGAGGAAGGGCAGGACGGAGCAGTGGGGTCTGTGTCCTGCCAGATTGGGTCCCAGGAGGCTTGGGGCACAAGGAGAGGGTCACACATCCTGAGCAGAGCTGAAGGCTGGCCTGGAGGAGGGAAATGAGCCTTTGAACCTTCCTGAAAATTCAGCCTGGGCTCCCTGCCCCGGGGCCGATGAAGGCTGGGTTGGGGGCGGAGGAGGCAGCTTATTGCACCCCAGAAAGCACATGGCACAGCAGCTCCTGTCTGGGAGTTTTCCTGACCCCCCATCAACCGGGGCGGGGTGTGGCAAACGATAGGGGTTTGCCTGTACACCCCATCAGCAGGCAGGCAGGTCCCCGGGAAAGGACCAGGTCCTGTTTCTCTGTATCGCAGGGTTCCGGAGGGGTACCGGTTCGGAGTAGCCCTGTCCTTGGAGCTGGACAGCACCAGTGGTTCCACACTTCCCCTCCCACATGTGTATTCAGCTTCCGGAAGTCACAAAACCAGTCAGGCCACTGGCCTGTTCCTTCTTGGCCTCACCCTGAGGGTTCAGACCAGGCCAGCCCAGTAGCTGCACTCAGGCCTGGCCGCTCCCTGCCACCCACATCCGGGATGTCGGTTCGTGGCAGGTGGCACGTGAATTTACATCCACCAAGATTACCTCTGGGATGTTTACAAAGCTGGTGCGCTGGGACGGGAGGGTGGGGAAAAAATCAGCTGCGGTTAGATGCTTATTTTGTTAAAACTCGGAGTCCAGATGAAGGTGGGGGTGGAATTCCTGAAGACGGTTGTGGCGAGCCTGGCGTGTGAGGTTAATTATTCTCCAAACCTGGGGCGGTGAACGGCACACCCTTGGTTCCCAAGAGTTTCAAGGCTTCTTGGCTTTCCTGCAGCGAAATGGTCCAGAAATATGTGGGATGAGGCCGCCTGGTGTTGGTGTGTTTTGATTCTTTGGGGTCCCTTCTGGGGATGTCCCAGGCTGGTGAGTGACAGCGTGGGTGTCTGTGCTGAGTCGGTAGGATTCTGCTCTGCCTCTTGATCTGTTTCTCTTTCTGATGAGGTTCTTTGGGTCGTGGGGGAGGGACATCCACTCAGACCAGGGTCAGGGGTGTATTGGGGGACCCAGGACTGTCACTGTCACTGTGGGGCTAAACGGGCACCCGGAGTTGTCTTTCCGTCCGTCTCTCTCCCTCGGTGGACCATCTCGATGACTTTACATTGTGAAAATCAGGGTAACAGCGAGTGTGTGAGCTGTGCAAGGCTCCACGTGCAGACGCACTCCGTTCCCACCACAGACCCGAGAAATGGGCACTTGTGTCCTCATGCTCGTTCTCCGGGGAGGAAACCAAGGCAGAGGGAGCTGACCTGACTGCCAGGACCCTACACCAGGCAGCCGTCCACTCCAAGGTGCAGAATTAGGGACCCATCCTGCCCCATCCTCTGTGTCATCTCAGGGGTGATGCCCAAGCTGACCTTTCTGCTCCTTTCAGGGCGAGTGGGCCAGGGTAGCACAGGACTTCTCAAACTTTTGGTCTAAGGACCCCACTCCCCTCTTTGAAGAGTTTTTTTTTGCTGTACGCGGGCTTCTCACCGCTGTGGCCTCTCCCGTTGCGGAGCACAAGCTCTGGACGCGCAGGCTCAGCGGCCATGGCTCACGGGCCCAGCCGCTCCGCGGCATGTGGGATCTTCCCGGACCGGGACACGAACCCGTGTCCCCTGCATCGGCAGGCGGACTCTCAACACTGCGCCACCAGGGAAGCCCCATCTTTGAAGAGCTTTTAAGGACCCCAGAGAGCTTTTTGTTTATGTGCGTTGTATCTCCTGATATTTATCCTGCTAGAAATTTAAAAAGAGAATTTAAACCTATTTGGTTAGTAATGCATTTAAAAATGAGAGTACTAAACCTACATGTGTTATTGTAAATAAAATATTTTTATGAAAAATAGCTATTTTTCAAAACAAGAAAAAATGAAGAGTGTTTTACATTTTTGCAAAATCTCTTTACTGTCTGGTTTAACAGAAGATGGCTGGATTTTTGTATCTGCTTCTGCATTTAGTCTGTTGCAACATCACATGTTGTGTCGCTTCTGGAAAACCCTGAAGTACACTTGGGAGAGGGTGAGAGTGAAATAACAACTAACGTCTTAGTGTTATTATGAAAATTGTCTGACTTCATAGACCCCCTCAGAGAGGGCTTTGCGGAACCCCCCCAGGGTTCCCTGGATCATACATTGAGAACCACCTGAAGAAGCATGGGACTGGCAACACGGACAGGGTGTGGGTCTGAAAGCTGGCTCTGCCCTGTAGTCGGGTGGATGTTTCTAACACGTGTCCCTTTTCTTGTCATTCAGGATGCATCTGTGAAGTTTAGTTGGGGACCCCAGAAGGTCATCAGGTGGTCCCCACCCCATGGGACAGGCTCGCTGGTGGCAGAGGCTAGGGTGGTAGGATGTGGGCTCAGCCAGGCGGGAGCTGGTCTGATCCACAGCTGGTACTTTGCTCTTAGGGGTGTAACTTGTGTGTGTGATGTCACCAGGAGCTAAATTGTGTGGCAGTGACAGGTGGGGAGCCGTGGCAACATTGTAAAGCAAGAAGGCTGTTTTCTGCTACCAGGGTCCACATGCAGAGGGACCGGTGGACAGAGGTGGGGTGGGGGGACCAGGGCAGCCAGCGGGAGGGAGGAGAGAACTTCCATGCTTCTTCCTTTCCAATCTGGATGCTTCTGTCTCGTGCCTAGTTGCCCTGGCTAGAACCGTCAGTACAGTGTTGAATAGAAATGGTGAGAGAGCGCGTCCGTGTCTGGTTCCTGATCTCGGGGGAGGGGAAGCATCCAGCCGTTCACCGTTAGTTGTGACGTTAGCGGTGGGTTTCTTGTGGCTGCCCTTCATCAGGTTCAAGAAGTTCTCGTGTCTTCTTTGTTGAGTGTTTATATCTTGAAGGGCTGCTGGATTTTGTCAGGTGCTTTTTCTGCATCTCTTGAGATGATCAGCTGCTTTTGGTCCTTTATTCTATGAATACGGTGTCTTACATTAATTGATTTTTTGATGGGAAGCCGATTTGGTATTCTTGGGAGGAATCCCACTTAGTCATGATTTATTATCCTTTTTATATGCTGCTGGGTTCAGTTTTCTAGTATTTGCTGAGCTTTTCGTGTGTATGTGCGTAAGAGCTATGGGTCTGTAGTTTTCTTGGGATGGTATCATGGTAACAGCAGCCTCAAAAAATTGTTGGGAAGTGTTCTCTTCTATTTTTTGGAAAAGTGGGTGATGAATTGATATTAATTCTTTTTTAAATTGAAGTATAGTTGATTTACAATGTTGTGTTAATTTCTGCCATACAGCAAAGTGATTCAGTTATCCATATACATACATTCTTTTAAAATATTATTTTCCATTATGGTTTATCAGAGGATATTGAATATAGTTCCTTGTTCTATACAGTAGGACCTTGTTGTTTATCCATTCTGTATATAATAGTTTACATCTGCTAACCCCAAACTCCCAATCCATCCCTCTCCCACCTAGCCTCCCCCTTGGCAACCACAAGTCTGTTCTCTGTGTCTGTGAGTCTGTTTCTGTTTCGTAGATAAGTTCATTTGTGTCATATTTAGGATTCCACATATAGGTGATATCATGTGGTATTTGTTTGACTTAGTTCACTTAGGATGGTAATCTCTAGGTCCATGCCAAACGCAAATGGCATTATGTCATTCTTTTTCATGGCTGAGTAGTATTCCATTGTATATATGTACCACAACTTCGTTATCCATTCATCCATCGATGGACATGTAGGTTGCTCATCCGTATCTTGGCTATTGTGAATAGTGCTGCTATGAACATAGGGGAGCGTGTATCTTTCTGAGATACTAATTCTTCTTTAAATATTTGGTAGAATTCACCAGTGAGGCCCCCTGGGCTTGAGCCTGTCTTTCTGTGCAGCTTTGAATTTGTTAACTCGCTCTCTGCTTGGTCTGGGTATGTCCAGATCTTCTGTTTCTTCTTGAATCACGGTGGCTGGTTTGCATCTCACTGAAATCCGTTTCCTCTAACCGTCTAATTTATTGTCACGCAGTTGTTCATAGCATTTCCTCATCCTCTCTTTTGTTCCTGTGAGGCTGCTAGGTGTCTCCCCTTCATTTCTGAGTTTGGTGATTTGAGTATTTCCCGCTTTTTTTTCCTGATCATTCTAGTGAAAAGTTTGTCAATTTTACTGACCTTTTCAGAGAACCAACTTATGGTCTCATTGATTTTTCTCTGTTTTTCTATGTTCTTTTTCATTAATTTTCACCCTCACTTTTATTATTTCCTTCCTTCTGCTGGCTTAGCGTTAGTTCTAGCCAGAAGAGACAAATAATGAGAAGAGAGGCACCTCTGTGGTCCGGGAGGGAAGGAGAGCTTGGTTAGGGGGCTGGGGGGGGAGGGGTGGTCAGGGTGGGCCTCCCTGAGAAGCTGGCACCTGAGCAAAGACTTGAAGGAGGGGAGGGAAGTAGTAAATAAGAAGTGAAGAATTTGATGGAAATTGATGTGAAAACACTTATTTGCACTTAACATTTTTTAAGTTGTGTTAAGGTATATGTAACACGCAATTTACCATCTTAACCACTTTAACTGTACAGCTTAGTGGCATTACACATTCACATTGTTATGCAACCCTCACCTCCATCCATCTCTAGAACTTTCCGTCTTCCCAAACTGACGCTCTGTCCCCATCCCATTCGGCACTCACTCCCCCTCCCCCTCCCCCAGCCCCGGGCCCCACCATCCTACTGTCTCTCTCTATGAATTTGATGACTGTAGGTCCTCGTATAAATGAAATCACACATTATTTATCCTTTCGTGTCTGGCTTATTTCACGGAGCATCACGTCCTCAAGTTTCATCCATGTTGTAGCCTGTCTGTGAATTTCCTCCCTTTTTAAGGCTCAGTAATCTTCCGTTGTGCCGATGGACCACGTTTTGTGTATCTTTTCATCCGTCCGTGGACACTCGGTTGCCTCCACCTTTTGGCTGTTGTGAATGATGCTGCCATGAACGTGGGTATTCAAGCCCCTCCTTTCAGAAAGCACGTTTTGAAGCGGTGACCAGCCCGAGGCCCATCTGGTCTTGGGACTGCAGAGCTCAACCTCTTGCCTCACCCAGGCTGCTTTCCCATAGAAAGAGGCCCATCTTTCTTCTTGAATCTCTCCACAAAGCGGGAATGACTCTGTCTGTTGGAGAAATTGTGGAGCACGATTCCTCCCATATCCCGTGTTCCCATCTCCCAAGGAGGAAAGGCCTGGGAACTGGGTCTCACCTTTGTGGGTTCATCCAGGTCTCGGGCAGGACCAAGGAAGGTGTCAGGGCAGAGAGAGAAGCAGGGAGGGGATGCCCTTCTGCAAGATGTCACTCATTCACTACCTGGTGCCTTGTGGTGCCTCAGGGTTTCTCAGTTCCGAGTCATCCCTACCCTGTTGTCATGAGACGTTCTCCTGTATTCTCTTCTAGTAACTTTAATGGCTTGCTCTATATTCGTTTATTATTTTTATGCCATCAGGAGCTGGCCCATGTGTCAGGCCAGGGCCCTTGTGTTGGCCCTTGTGTCAGGGTTCTAGAATGTTCAGGCCGGGATGTGATTTGTCTGTTTCAGTACAGGAGGACCTGCCCCCGCCCCTGCTGGCTTTGCCTCTCCCCCTCTGTCACGGATCCAGCTCCCAAGCTCATGTGGGGATTGGTTTTCTATCGATCTGGCTCTAAGTCCACCATGTGTGTTTACAATCCCGTTCAAAGGAGCTTTGAGACTTGGCGGTATGATCTCCTTTAGACCGCAAACAGCCACGTTGCAAATTATTCCATTCTGTGGTTGAGAAAAGGAGCCAGTTCAGAGGGGTGGGTCAGCTCAGGGCTCCCCGCCAGCACACGGCAGGGCGGGTCAGGCTCAGACATGCCGGACCCAGGGAGGGGCTCAGCCAGACCAGGGTGACGCCAAAGCGCTGAGCCGGTGTCTTATCTTCAGCGACTGGACAGACGCTTCCTTGACAAGGGACCCGGGCTACCACCGAGCACTTCTGTCCAGTGTGGTGGCACTAGCCACACGTGGCTGTCGAGCCCTTGAAACGTGGCTAGCGCCACAAGTTGAAGGGACGCTGTTCTGTATGTATTGGGTTCCGTAAAATATAAGTATTCATTTCAACTGGGTTTTTCTTTTCTTGTTTGAAACGTGGCTACTAGGAAATTGAAAATTGCATTTGGTGGCTTGAATTCTATTGCTGCCAGCACGGGTTTGTAGCAGCCCTTACTGGGGGCTGGGATCAGCTTCCTTATTTCTTGTCCCCTGTCCCCCGCCACCCAGTCCCTCCTGCTCCTACCTTGTCGCCCCACTGTCTTCTTCTCAGACGGAGCCCCCTTCTTGCAGACGTGCTTCCTGGGTTTAGCAGCCAAGAATCTTCACTGGAGTAAAAGGGAGAGAGGTGAGAACCTCTATCATCCCAGCCTTCTACCCCAGGGTGGAGCTCAGGCCCACCTCTCAGAGAGACTGGGGTGGGAGGGGACCCCAGAGCTAATTTAGGATTGGTCAGGGTTCTAGAATGTTTGTGCTGGGGGGCCCAGGTCCAGCTTTTGGGAGAACACTGGGCCTCAGGAAGGAGAAGGGACCTGGCCAGGTCCCAGTAGGTTTCCTGCCGGACCCCAGGTCCCCAGGGCCGGGCAGCTTCCCCCAAACCCCGAGGCCACTGTGGGTTGGTGTAGATTCTCTACCCAGACCGGGCCCAGTGAAATAGCTTCTGGGGTCTGTTCTCCAAAAAAGCTGGATTCTTACTGGAAGTGTCTGGGAGTAATATTATTATTATTTAACATTCACTGCTGCCCCAGACATATGGGCAGTTTTCTGGTCCCCGCTGGGTGTCCACGTGGTCCTAAGGCTTTCGGGTTGTGCAGTCACCTGGGACACCCGGCAGATTCCCCAGCAGAATGTAACACGTGCTTGGCTGTGGGGTCAGTGGCCTGTGGTGGGGGTGGTACTTTCCCAGAAGACAGGAAATGCTTCCGAGGTAACAGACCGTCCCGTCAGCTCCACGATGCCCCGTGTGGTGAGGCAGAAATGATTTCTTTACCAGGCTTACTTGGTGACATCATAATAAAGAAACGGTTAAATATTTTCTATTAACAATGCCATCACATAAAATAAAATAAGATAAAAGAAGAAAAATAAAATAATAGCTACCTATATCCTTGTGGGTAGCTTGATTCATTGTTTTGATTATTTGCATTTTATCGCCAGACTTTGTCAGAATACGTTTCATTGCCTACCGGTGCCAGGCACGTTCATGCCTGCGGTCTCGTGGCATCTTCACGATCCATCCCTGGGGGGAGGTATTTTTATGTCCATTTTACAGAAGGGGAAACTGAGGCCCAGAGAGGTGCATCGACTGGGGTTTTGAGCCCAGCAGGTGCCTTTGCGCTTTGACCAGGCCAGTCTCAGAGCTGGAGGGATGTGAGGATTTTGTCCAGCTTCTCTCCCCGTGTGTCTGTCCATCCTGGTGCCCAGTGGCCTTGACTGGCCACTTACTAGGAAATCTGCGCCTGTAACTCAGTTTGGATAGCCCCCTCCCCCGACCTCTGGGAGGGGGGAGGAGGATGTAGGCGGAGTCAGCTTCTCACATGTGCTTCTGAACCTGGGCGGTGCCTTTGTCCTGGTGGGGATGAGCGTGTGCAGCGTTCCAGAGCATCCTTCTTCAAGGCCGTAGTCGGGGGTGTTTGGCCTGGAGGATTTTGGCCAGATGGGGAGTATGGCGCTGGCCAGGACGGGACAGGGCTGCAGTTGTTTTCCGTCTCTGCTCTTGCCCCAGGATCTTTGGTCCACGACCCTTGGTCCATGCTTGTGTGTCCTCCAAGTAGGTGGTGCCTGAGCTCTGCCACGTGACTGCTGTGTGTCTTTGGGTGAGCCAGCTGACCTCTCTGGGCCTCAGTTTTCTCATCCTGAAAATGGGGTAATAACACCTCTCCAGTGGCTTTGAGCATTAAATGAGATCATCTGCATAAAATCCAGACTGTTGTTACCGACCAGGGTTCTCGGCCTCCTTAATCAACAGAAACTCATCCGAGGCCAGACAAGAAATTCAGGCAAGGCTTCCCTGGGCCCCCTGCTTGCTCACTTGCCGCGGGGGTGGGAGGCAAGCTGGTTCTTTATATGGGGGGCGGGTAGGGGTGTGTCCAGGGGTCGAGCTGGAGGGGTGGCTTAGGGGGTTTGCGCACCTCTTTGTGGTGGTGTCGTGTGCAGGGGGCATGCGCAGTGCCCTGCTTTTGCTCCCGGCTCTTCAGAAGCGGCAGTTGGGCTTTTTGGTCTGTTTGTGTCTTGTTGTCCAGAATATGCCCCAATTGCACACGCATGCAGTTATTTTTAGTCCCTTAGAGTTTCTTTGTATTTTGTAGCTGGAGGAGACGTTTGTCCAGGTGCAAGCACGGCAGCACTGCAGCCAAGGGTCCCAGGTCCCCGCCTATCTCACTCTGATGGGCCTTGGTGTACCGTGAGCTGCCCTCATCGTCATTATTGGCAACACCTGTGTGTACTTGCTCTGTTCAGATTGGACCCGCGTGATGTGCAGGTTGGAGTCTGCCAGCTCGCTCCCCCTGTCCTGTTGGGACAGCCTGTTCAGGCCCCGCTGTGGATTCCCGCCCCGTCTGGTCTCTGCAGAGCCTCTGGCCTCACTGTAAGTGCACCCGGTTTATGTAGGGGCTCCGGATGACGGGGGTGGGGGGGGGACCCGGCAGTCCTCCAGGGTACCTGTTGCCCCTGCAGGGGTCATCGGTAGCCTTGGGGGCCCACCTGAGCTCCTCCGCTCCCTGGTGTGTCCGGAAAGTTCCCACAGAGGGTTTCTCAGCGAGGGGCACTCCCCCACCCACTGCCCCGCGGGAGCCCCAGATGGCTGGGCTGCGCGGCGGAAGGTGCTGTTTCGAGCGGACCTTCTTGGCTCTCAGATGATGCTGCTGACACGGATGTGCTCTTGTTCATTTGAAATTTTATCCTGCCATCTTTTATTGAAGAGGGAGGAGAGGACCTGGGAGGTCGGGGTGGAATATTTATTCAGTTAGTCATCCAGTTAAGAGCCCTTTCTGAAAAGCCTGCAAGATGACGGGGCCTTTGGTGTCGGACAAACCAGAGTTCAGTTCCGCTCTGCGGAGGCTGCCTGTGTGGCCCACCTGTGTGGCCTCGGGCATTGCCTGATCCTCCGCTGTGTGGGATGGTAACGCCCACCTAATCAGTAACAATTAGACGGAGCTCATGTCAGCTAACAACCTGCAGAACAAAACACTCCAGAACTTTGGGGAAAACGACCACTGTTTATTTCAGGGCCAGAGAGTAAATATTCCATGCTTCATGCTGTACAGTCTCTCTACAAAGCAAGAGCAGTCGGGTGAATGGGCATGGCTGTGCCCCGATAAAACGTTATTTAGAGAAACAAGCCGTGGGCTGACTTTGGCCCACAGGCCAATCACTTGCTGACCCCTGGCTTATTTACCTCGCAATTTGGAAAGTGGACCATTTGAGTAGGACTCCGATGATTCCTGAGTTCACCTGTGGTCCGCTGGTGGGCAGGCCTCACTCACGTCTCCCGGGTGGGCTGGTTGTTGGCAGGGGTTGGGGGGTAACTGCATCATCCCTCTCTCACCCTGCCACGGGCCAGCCTGGCTTGGTCACTGGGTAGTAGTTGCAGGGCTCCCGAGAGCGGCGAGAACGCGTCCCTTTGCTCTGGCCCGTTTCGTTGAAGCGAGCATAATGGCCAAGTCTAGGGTCATTGGGAGAGGACGTCCCCAGGCAGAAGGTCCAGGGAGGCGCGCACCCCGTCTGGGTTTGGGGCAGCCCCGCCTGCAGCTAGGCTCCCCCAGCTGCTGGTCATGATCGTCACCCGTCATCACGGGCACCAGTGGAGGGGCCAGCTGGGGTTTCACGCTTTTAGGGGTCACGGGCTCTGTGGTTCAGCTGGCGGGCGTAATTAATATTTTAACTCTGTTTCTGAATAATTTTACACGAGAGCTGTTACGAAGCTCACTCCCACCTGCACTTTTGCCCTCTCTGGTAATGGAGCCGGGGCAGAGGAGAGTTAAGAGTGTTCCGTGGAGGTCAAGGGCCACGGGGACTTCCCACTGGGTCCTGCTTTTGTGAGGAGCGATTTCCCGGAGGCAGAAAGCGGCAGGATGGGGCAGCCGGGCCCTGGCTCTGGTCCCGGCTGGGCCGCTCAGCTGCTGCGGGACCTGGGCCTCGCTTTTCTCTTCGGGAGAATGGGTAGATCAGATGACTTCAGCATGGTGTGGACAGCACGGTGGGGAGGTGGTGTACGCGTTCCCGCCGCCCCCCAGGGCTGTGGAAGGTTGCTATGACAAAAGTCGAGGATCAGAGTTTTCCCTTTTCTCCTCATTCCTGACAGTGTTGGCATTTTGCCTCGTTTCAGGGTTTTTTCCTCCCTCGCTCTGTAAAGTGGATTCTGAACCCTCGTGAGCGGTTGAGAATGAGACTCTTTTTTATGATTGAGGTGAAATACACAGAACGTAAAGTCAACCATTGAAAACCGTACAGTTCAGTGGCATTTAGTACAAAAAGTGCTAGTTTTCATCACCCCGAAAGGAAACCCACAGACAGTCCCTTCCAGCCCCTGGCAGCCCCCCGTCTGCTTTCTGTCTTTACGGATTTGCCTGCCCTGGACATTTCATGGAAGTGGATCGCACGACATGGGGTCCTTTGCGCTTGGCTTCGTTCACTGAGCAGAATGTTTTTAAGGTTCGTCCACGTTGTAGCCTGTGTCAATGCTTCATTCCTTTTGATGGGTGAATGATACTCCCTTGTACGGATAGAGCGTATTGTGTCTGTCCTTTCTTCTGTTGATGGACCTTGGGTTGTTTCCACTTTTTTTTTTTTATTACGTTGGATCTTAGTTTCCCGACCAGGGATCAAACCCGTGTCCCCTGCGTTGGGAGCATGGAATCTTACCGCTGGACCCCCAGGGACGTTCCTGGCTCCACTTTTTGACTGCTGTGTATGATGCTGCTAGGAACGTTCCTGGACCAGTTTGGCAGAATCGGCTTCCTCACTAAGGGGAGGACCTGCAGTGTGGGGCCATTCCCGCTGCCTTTCTGGATGAGAGGGAGGTGGTGACATTTCCTCTGTTTTGGGGTGCCCGTGGGGGGGAGCCACCTGTGCGTGGTCAGTTAATCCTCAGGACTCCAGGTGGCGTCTTCACGCATTCCCATTTCACAGAATTAGCTGGCACGCGGTCGGGGGTGGTGGCAGAGCGGGGCTGGAACCAGGCAGATGGACTCTGGGAGCCCTGGTCTTCCAGAGAAGGGCCCGCGGGGCTGGGGCAGCCGGGTCTGTCCAGGGCACAGGCTAGCGCCTCCTGACTCCCAGCCCAGGACACCGGGGCTACTCTGTGCCTGGGGCGTAGCCTGGGGGTTACAGAGCTGTTTCAGAAGGCTTCACAGTTCCGATTTCCATCTCCTTAGGAATGATGGGCTGGGCACTGCTAAAAATAGCTGCAGAACGCTGATGGCTAACATTTTAAAACGGTTCAATAATTTAGTGATTCTCCATGGGCGCCAGGGAGGATCGCTCTAAAGTGGGTGCTTTTAAAGTTTCCTAGAACCCAGTCACTGCTTGCTTTTTTCAACAATTTGAGGTATATTTCACATACCATGCGATCCACACACTTAAAGTGTATACGGCGGTGTATTTTTAGTGTATTCATGGATTGTACGGCCATTACCACAATCAATTTTGGGACATTTTGGTTCCCCCCAAAACAAACCTCGTACCCATTAGCAGTGCCCCCCATCCCCCCTCCCCTTCCCGGACCCCAGCAACCCCTCATCCGCTTTCTGTCTCTGTGGTTGTGCCTATTCGGAGCAGTTTATGTAAATGGAACCGTACGATGTGTGAGGTCCTTTTATGTCTACCTTCTTTCACTTACAGCATCGTGCTTTTCAGGGTTCATCCACGTGGTAGCGTGTGTCAGTGCATCGTGTCTTTTTGTGGCCGAATAAGATTCCATTGCACGGATGGACCGCATTTTATTTATCTAGTCATCAGTTGGTGGACATTTAGGTTACTTCCACTGTTTGGCTATTAGGAAGAGGGCTGCTATGAAGATGAGGATACAGGTTTTTGTGTGGACATGTGTTTTTATCTGTTTTAGCTCTACGCCTCGGAGTAGAATCATGCGTCTTGGGTCACATGGCAACTCTCTGTAACCTCTTTTCATTAGTTTCATTTTCCACAAGGTACTTCTTAAAATAAAAGGAAACTATTTTTAAAATAATTGCAATTCTAAGAAATAATACAGAGCTGTCCCCTGTACCCTCTACCCAGTTTGCCCCATGACTAGTATCTTGCAGAACTAAATGGACAACATCTCAGCACAGGGACATTGACAGTGACACGGTCAAGATACAAGTGTTTCCATGAGCACCCGGATCCCTCATGCTGCCCTTTTATAGCCCCACAGACTCCCTCCTGCTTCACTTGCTTTTCAACCCCTGGCAACCACTCATCTGTCTTCCATCTCTATAATTTTGTTATTTCAGTAATTATACAGAAGTGGAATCACACAGTAAGTGACTTTCTGGTGTTGGCTTCTCTCTCTGTCATCGAAACTCCGTAGAGATTGTTGCGTATCCGTGGTCCCTGCT
The DNA here is from genome assembly GCF_964374135.1 of Grampus griseus. Taxonomy (NCBI): domain Eukaryota; kingdom Metazoa; phylum Chordata; class Mammalia; order Artiodactyla; family Delphinidae; genus Grampus; species Grampus griseus. The sequence goes on along the minus strand of NC_139002.1, from coordinate 107,835,479 downwards.
TTCTTATGCAGAGTAGGATTCCATGGTGTGTATGCGTCAGTTTGTCTAACCCGTCACCCTTGGAGGGGCACCTGGGTTGTTTGCAGTTTGGGGTTGTTACGAACAAAGCTGCTATAAACATTAGTTTTCAGGTTTTTGTGTGAACGTGAGCCTTCATTTCTCTGGGATAAATGCCCACGGGTGCAGTTTCTGGGTCGTATGGTAGTTGCATGTTTAGATTTTTAAGAAACAGCTACACGGTTTTCCTACATGGCTGTCCCATTTTGTATTCCCGCCAGTAATGTGAGAGTTTGCCCATTTTCTCACAGAATTTTACTGTTTTCTACTTTAGCCCCTCTGGTGTGGGGATATGTCCCTGAGGTTTTAATTTGCATTGCTTTAGTGGCTAATGATGTGTTTTTTTAAGATACACTGAAGAAGCATTTAATTAAAAGATTTATAATTTCTTGATGTTTCATTGCACTTTAAAAGGCATTGTGGCTAATGATGTTTTGAACATCTTTTCATGTGCTCTTTTGTCATCTCGCTATCCTCCTTTGTAAAATGTCTGCATGTCTTTTGTCCCTGTTTTAATTGGATGGTTTGGTTTTTATCCTGTTAAGTTTTGAGAGTTTTTTATATTCTGAACACTAGTCCTCTGTTAGACGTGTGGTTTGCAAACATTTTCTCCCAGTCTGTGATTTGTACTTTTATCTTCTTCTTCACAGAACAAAAGGTTTTAATTTTGATGAGATCCAATTTATTGATTTTTTTTCTGTGTGTGGATTGTGATTTTGGCATCCTTTTGGCATTCCTAACCCTAGATCCTGAAGATTTTCTCCTGTGAGAAGTTTTTTTCCAAAGTTTTATAGTTTTACATTTTACATTTAAGTCCATGATCTGTTTTGAGTTGATTTTTTAAAAATTGAACTATGGTTGATTTATAATGTTCTGTTAGTTTCAGGTATACAGCAAAGTGATTTAGTTATACATATATAGATATTTATCTATTCTTTTTCAGATCCTTTTCCATTATAGGTTATTACAAAACATTGAATACAGTTCTGTGCATTATACAGTATGCCTTCGTTGTTTATCTATTTTGTATATAGTAGTGTATCTGTTCATCCTAAACTCCTAATTTATCTCTTCCCCCACCCCTTCCCCCTTTGGTAACCGTAGTTTGTTTTCTATGTCTGTGAGTCTGTTTCTGTTTTGTAGATATGTTCATTTGTGTCATATTTTAGATTCCATATGTAAGCGATATCATATGATATTTGTCTTTGACTTACTTCACTTAGTAAGATAATCTCTAGGTCCATGCATGTTGCTGCAAATGGCATCATTTCATTCTTTTTTATGGCTGAGTAATATTCCATTGTATATATGTACCGTATCTTTATCCATTCGTCTGTTGATGGACATGTCCTGGCTATTGTGAATAGTGCTGCAGTGAACATTGGGGTGCATGTGTCTTTTCGAATTAGAGTTTTGCTGGATGTATGCCGAGGAGAGGGATTGCTGGGTCACTGTGTAAGGCTCACGTTCATGGCCGTTATTTTGTCTATCAATGTCCAGTTGCTCCAACGCCCTTTGTTGAAGGGGGCCATCCTTCCTCCATTGAGTTGCTTTTATGCCTTTGTCAAAAATCAACTGGGGGACGTTGCTTTTATGCCTTTGTCAAAAATCAACTGGGGGACTGGGTGGTGCAGGGGTTAAGAACCCACCTGTCAATGCAGGGGACATGGGTTCAATCCCTGGTCCGGGAAGCTCCCACATGCCATGGAGCAACTAAGCCCGTATGCCACAACTACTGAGCCTGCGCTCTAGAGCCCGTGAGTCAGAACTACTGAGCCTGCGCTCTAGAGCCCGTGAGTCAGAACTGCTGAGCCTGAGAGCCACAACTACTGAAGCCCGTGCACCTAGAGCCCACGCTCTGCAACAAGAGAAGCCCGGGCACCGCAAAGAAGAGTAGCCCCCGCTTGCTGCAACTAGAGAAAGCACACGGGCAGCAGCGAAGACCCAAGGCTGCCAAAAATAAATACAAATATAAATAAACTTATAAAGAAAACTCAGCTGGGTGTATTTGTGTGGGTCTGTTTCTGGGCTCTCTGTTGATCTGTGTCCCTATCTGTCCTCCATAACCACACAGCCTTGATTACTCTGGCCGTGTACGTCTTGACATTGGGTAAACTGATTGCCCTCACTTTATTCTTTGCCAAATTCGTTTTAGTTATTCTGGTTCCTTTGCTTTTCCATGTAAATTTCAGAATAATATTGTCTATATACACACAAAAAAGTCTTGCTGGGATTGTGTCCCACCCAACTCTTCCCAATTTGGGAAGCGTTGACGTCTTGACCGTGTTCCACGATCAGGGTATGTCTCTCCACTTCTTTAGATGTTCTTTGATTTCTTTCAACGATTCGTGTAGACTTCAGTGTACAAGTCTTGTACGTGTTTTGTTAGATTCACACCTAAGTATTTTATTTTTTGAGCAATGGTAAACGGTATTGGATTATAAATTTTGGTGGCCACATGTTCATTGCTAGTATGTGGGGATGCAGTTGACTTTTATATGTCAATCATGTATCTTGTGACCTTGTTCACAACTCATGTATTATTTCTAGGAGGTGTTGTTTTGGCAATTCCTTGGGATTTTCTACAATCACGTCATCTACAGATGGGGACAGTTTTATTTCTGTCTTCCCAATCTGTATGCTTTTTATTTCCTTTTCTTGCCTTTTGTGCTAGCTAGAACGTCTACCCCTATGGTGAATGAGAATGATGAGAGCAGACATCCTTGCCGTGTTCCTCATCACAAAAGGAAAGCATTTAGTCTTTCCCTGTTTGGAATAATGTTAGCTGATGACATGAAGTTTTGCAAATGCTCTTGATCAAGATGAAGAATTTCCCCTCTTCCTATTTTTGGGAGAGATGTTTTCACAGATGGATGTTGAATTTTGTCAAATACTTTCTCTGCGTTGATTGCTATGACCATGTGATTTTCCTTCTTTAGCCTGTTGGTATAGTGTATTACATACTTTTATTTTTATTTTTTTATTTATTTTTAAAATAGTTATGTATGTACGTATGTGGCTGCATCGTGTCTTATTTGCAGCACACGGGATCTTTGTTGTGGCATGTGGGGTCTTTTGTTGCAGCACGTGGGCTTAGTTGCCCCACAGCACGTGGGATCTTAGTTCCCCGACCAGGGATTGAACCTGCGTCCCCTGCATTGGAAGGCAGATTCTTAACCACTGGACCACCAGGGAAGTCCCTATAAATTGATTTTTTAAAAAAATATTGAACCAGCCTAGCATTCCAGAAATAAACTCTACTTGTCATGATATATAATTCTTTTCGTATAATGCTTAATTCTATTTGATAATATTTTATTAAGGATTTTTTATGTCTATATTTATGAGAGATATTCACCTGTGGTTTTCTTTTTTGTACTCTCTTTGTATGGTTTTAGTATCAGGGTCATATTTGTTCCGCAAAATGGATTGGATTCTATTTTGTGGAAGATACTGTGTAGAATTGATGTTTGTTCTTTGAACATTTCATGGAATTCTTTTGTTTTAGCCGGCTTGTTTTGACATCACTCTCACAAGGGAAGTGTTCCTGCCAGGTGGAGGTAGATGTCCAGCTTCCTCAGTTGACCTCTATTGATACCCAAGTGGGGGGGGGCTCCTGTTATTGCTGGTGGGGGAGGGGACCTGCTCCCCACGTGGTCTCCCCTGATACCGTGGTGGGGGGTGGCCTCATTCTTGCTGGTAGTGGGGAAAGTCCTGACTCTCCGTTAGCCCTCTTCTGACCCCAGTCCAGCGGAGTGAGGTGGGGGCGTGAGGGAGGGATGCCAAATGCTTGTGGAAATCCAGGTCCCCGAATGGAACCAGAGGAGGATTTGTCACAGCTCGGTAGGGAAGAAAGTCCCAGCTTCCACCTCGGTTTACTTGATCCCCCCCAGTGGAGGTTTGGGTGCCTCACGGCAGCCGCACAAGGGGAAGCCCAGGCTCCCCCCTCGGCCTCTGCTGCTATGAGTCAGGGTGGAGGCCACAGTTTTCCTGTGATATCTGGGTCCAGTAGAGCAGTTATTGTCTAAACATAGTCCTTTTCGTCTGCCATTTTCCTGGCATTTTGGCTGGAGAGAATAGTCATTCGTTGTGGCTTTTTTTTTTCTGCTTCTACTGGTGTTTCTGGGTTTCTGACTTCTTATCTCCCAGTCTGGGATATGAGGTTCTCCAGCCCGGAGAACCGACCACCGTGCTGTTCCTTGGGTCCCTGGTCCCGGCCCATGCTGCCTTCTCTCTACCTCTCAGAATCTTACGTTTGTTTCCTGTACGACATACTGGGTTTTTCGTGGCTCTTCTTGGGAGGAGTAGGGAAAAGTGCGTCTACTCCATCTTTCCGGAAGCAGAAGTGCAGCCCCTGGTTTTCAGCTCAGAGATATCAAGATGCACTTGAAGTTTTAACCTCTGCCTCTTGGGGCCTCCATCTCAGCGGTCCCCAACCTTTTTGGCACCAGGGACTGGTTTCGTATCAGACAGTTTTTCCACGGGTGGGTGGGTGGGGGTGATGGTTCAGGCAGTAATGTGAGCGATGGGGAGTGGCTGTAAATACAGGTGAAGCGTCACTTACTTGCCTGCCGCTCGCTTCCTGTTGTGCAGCCCGGTTCCTAACAGGCCACGGGCTGATGGGGACCCGTGCGCTATCTGACCATGACCTGGTTGTCTCTTGCAGCTCTGGAAATCTCTCCTGTCTCCATGCCTTGACCCACTGGAGTGCAGACGGCTCCTGTTCCAAGAGACCTTTCTGCGGGGCCCAGTCTGACAGCACCTCTGGTGAGTTGGGACATCTTCTTCTTGTCCTTGTCATCTGCGAGCCTATCTCCATTGCCATGGTGTGGTTCGCCTCCTCCCTTTGGCACTGCGGCCAGAGGATGGTCAGTTCCTCGCAGTCAGGGCCCAGGTGCTTGTGTCAGGGTGGGGAGAGGGTGGGTGGAGTTGCCCTTGGCGCTGGGGGAACAAGCCTGCCCCTTGGTGCCTGGCTAATGTGACCTTGGGGGAATTATTGGGACTGTGGCTGAGGCTCCAGGTCTGGCTCCTTGTCTGTGCTCTGAGATGTCCAGGCTGGACTCAGCCGATGGGGCTAAAGTGGATGATGGGGGAAGTGTTACAGGTGCCCCACCTCCATTTTTGCTTGGATCGGGGGACACCTGTCTGTGTCCAGCACAGGGACCACGGAGGGAAGCCCACAGTCTGTGGTTCCGCAGAGCCGAGCTATGCCCTGTGCTCTGGTGCCCAGAGCTTGTTACACGTGCTCCACTGGCATCGTTTCATCTGTAACATGTGCTTAAACTCGGCATTTGCTGAACGTTGCCTAAAGGCTGGGCTTTTTACCATGACTGACCTCATGAAGAAAGGGAAATGATTGCCATTCTCAGGTGAGGGGACAGGCTCCCAGCAGTTAGACACGCTGCTCATGGACTACTTGGTCCTGAGAGGCTCCATCCAGCCCTGGCTGTGCACAGCCTGGGCTCTTTCTGGTGCGACACCCGGCTGCCCAGCCTGGCTCTGCGAACTGGGGACCAGAAAGGCAGGTCTGTGAGGTCCACTCCCCGTTGGACACTGTTTCTCAGCCTTTATGAAAAAATATCATTGCCTATCCATGGAGACATTTTGGACCGTTTTTCCAAATTGTCCACCCCAGTGAAATTTTAATACTATGGAAAGGTTGTATATCTGTTCATGTTCTGCTTGTATATCTGTGCCTCCTACTTAAAAACACTAAGATCCGTCTCACCTTCCAAGATTCCATTGAGAGTGCATGTCCCGGACTTACAAATACAGCAGGCAGGAGCGGAATGTCGGAGCCACTGCCCCTGCCCTGGTCCTGGTCTCCACTGCTTTTGGGGGTCGCCTCCTAACTGGTTTCCTACCCCCAGCTTCCCAGCTCTGCAGTCCTGCCTGAAATCCAGTTCAGACGCTCTCACTGTCCTTGTTCAAGCATTTCCGTGTGGTCATGATTCCCTCCATGTGCTCTGAGCTTCTCTGGCCTCTGCTCTTGCCCTCCCCCGAGCACACACGGGCACTCACCCGGCGAGCGGTGGTGATGGGGCCCCATGGAGAACCAGCCCCCGCTGTCTCTGCTGAGTGGGCAGAGCCTACGGTCCCCTTGTCCTCTGTTCCTCCCCGATGCTGGATGCTGGCCCCTCGTTGGGAACCCCCGGCTCTGAACCCCACGGTACCTGCTCACTCACTGTGGCTCAGTGGAGAGGTGACAGATGCACGTGAGATGTGTGACTCTAGCGGAGGATGTGGCAGCCCTTTCTTCTAGAGGCAGAGCAGCCTCAGAGAAGGAGTGTGTCCAGGTGTGAGGGAAGGTCCCGCACTAGGCTGAACCGTACCTACAGCGTCGTCCGTAAGGCCTGCCTTTGACGTCCTTGGGATCGGGACTTGGGACTTACTTACCATTCATTATGGTGGCAGCTGGTGGCAGAGCACTAAGCCCCCGTGCAGCGTGTTTCTGCATTTGTGGGTCATCCGCCTCAGGCCGGCTCACGACGAGGTCGAACCTCTCTGAGCCTGGGTTTGCACCAAGGCCCTCTGACCTCCTCCAGGTTTCTTCCTGAGAAAGGACACTTGACCCTTGGATCTGAGCGTTTGCTTGTCACCATTCCGGCGTCTGAGATAGGGTGCTGCCCGGGCTGGGCCTCCAGCCTCTTCTTAGAGAACTGTTATACTTACCATTGGCCCCAAGCGGTGGGAGCATTTGATTTCAGGATCTGTCCCTGTGACCGTGGTCATTGATGTACAAGGGGAAAGAGAAGAGGTTTTCAAGCTGGACCGGACGGCCCTTTCGCGCCAGGAGTGGACGTGTTGTAATCTTGGTTTGCCGGCCAGGGCGCTTTTCGCCCACACAGCGGGCTGTCTCCAGGCCAGGGGACCAGGTGTTCATTGGGAGGTTAGGCCTCTCGGCTGGAGGAAGGATGGTGGCCCTTGTGCTGTGGACGGGGAGGGTTTCCATCTCTCGGGAGCGGGTCTTCTTGAGCCCAGGAGGTGCTGCGTCCTGGGTGTGGGCGTAGCTGAGGCAGAATTCTCCATCAACCTCAGGTTCATCTGGGCTCTTCATCTGCCTCTCAGCTGCTTCTCCCGCATCCTCAGGTGTCCCACAAAGCGGCCCTGCCCCTCAGCGGCCTCCGGGTGTCCTGGGGCCTCCATTCATCACGGATGCCCCCTGTGTGGGTGCCTCACCGCACCCCTGCCCTGGCTGCATCACCTTACAGGTGAAACATTCATCACTTAATAAACCCGTGTGGATTCTGGGTTTCAGACCTTTCGGAGTGACCCCCTCCTGCTGCCACTCAGAAAAAATGGAACGTTACCCTTGTGTGGTAATTTAGTGAGTAGCCAGATGTCACGTGATGAGTGGCAGAAGGCTTCCGCTTCAGAGTAACAGAATTAACGTACAGTGTTGTGCATTCTCACCGTGATTCAATGAATCACAGATGGAATGAATTCAAAGATTCGGTTTTTGGGAAGTGGTCTTTATTACTGCCTCCAATTATTTTTTCCACTCGTGGGTATAATTACACACCCCCCCTAGGGTGCCGGAGGATTTCTGAGGTTCCAGGTGACTCTTCTGGCGGTGACGTGACACAGCCAACAGGTTTGGGTGAAGACTGTCTTCGGTGATGAGATTCAAGTAATTCTCTCCAAAACTGGGTGCCTAGCGTGTGGTCCTAAATCAGGGCTGGCAGACTGTGGCTCACGGACCAAATCCTACCATCATCTGTTTTTGTAAATCCAGTTTTTTTAAATCGTGATAAAATACACGTTGCATAAATTTTTACCATCTTAACCGTTTCTGAGTGGACAGCTCAGGGGCATCAAGTACATTCACATTATTGTGCGACCATCACATCTTCCACCTCCGGAACCTCCCACCTTCCCAAGCTGACACCCTGGCCCCATTCAACACTCGCTCCCCCTCCCGTCCCCCACCCCTGGCCCCAGCATCCTACTTTCTGTCTCTATGGATTTGATGACTCTGGGGACCTCCGATGAGTGGAATCCTACAGGATTTGTCCTCTTGGGTCTGACTTTTTTCTCTGAACATACTACCCTGAAGGTTCATCCATGTTGTAGCCTCTGTCAGAACTTTCTTCTTTTTTAAGGTCAAATAATCTTCCAGTGTATGGAGATCAAACTTTGTGTATCCATCGACTGTCAACAGACATTTAGGTTGTTTCTTTCCACCTTCGACTGTTGTGATTAATGCTGCTCCGGAAATGGGTGTAAAAATACCAGTTCTTGGGCTTCCCTGGTGGCGCAGTGGTTGAGAGTCCGTCTGCCGATGCAGGGGACACGGGTTCGTGCCCCGGTCCGGGAAGATCCCACATGCCGCGGAGCAGCTGGGCCCGTGAGCCATGGCCGCTAAGCCTGCGCGTCCGGAGCCTGTGCTCCGCGACGGGAGGGGCCACAACAGTGAGAGGCCTGCGTACCGCAAAAAAAAAAAACCCAAAAACCAACAAAAACCAAACCAGTTCTTTGGGGGATGTACCCAGAACTGGAATTGCTGTGTCACATGGTAATTGTACACGTAACGTTTTGAGGAGTCGCCATACTGTTTTCCACAGTGGCTGCATCATTTTGCACTCCCACCAGCAGTGCCAAGGGTTCCAGTTTCTCCACATCCTCACCAATGCGTTTTTCCTGTCTTTTTGATGGTAGTCATGCTAGTGGCTGTGAAGTAGTATCTCGCTGCAGTTTTGGTTTTCATTTCCCCAGTGATCAGTCACTCTGGGCATCTTTTCATGTCCTTCTTGGCCATGTGTGTGTCTTCTTTGGAGAAATGTCTATTCAGGTCCTCTGCCCATTTTTGAATTGGGTTGCTTGACGTTTGTTATTCAATTGTAGAAGCTCTTTATATATTCCGGATTTTTATCCCTTGCCACATATGTGATTTGCAAATCTTTCCTCCACTCCGTGGGCTGCCTTTTGTAGGTAAAGTTTTATTGTCACGCAGCCATGCTCGTTCCTTCTTGTATTATCTCTGGCTGCTTTCATGCTACAGAGGCCGAGCTGAGTGGCTGACAGAGGCTGTGTGATCTCAGAGCTGAGAATATCTACAGGCTGGCCCTTTACACAGAGTTTGCTGACCCCTGTTCTGAATGATCTCGGCGCATCCAGCGCTGACAGCAGATCAGATGCTGAGAGATGCTCTCCGTCCACAACCCCGGGGCTGTGAGCGCTCAGCCTGCGGGCCCCTGGCGTCCTCCTGGTCTGAAGGCCTCTGTGTCTTGGTTAAGTTGTGTGGCTTCTTCTTGTGACATCTGCGTAGGAGGTGGGCTCCAGACAGGGGGCTCCTTCTGCTGGGAGCAGGTGATGTGGCGTTTAGGGACTGCCCCTAACCAGTGACCCCAGAGGAAGGCTCATGACGGACCAAGTCAGGACGCTATGGGCTGCCGCTTATGCTGTTCATCCTACTTCCCCTTCGATAGGGAATTCCAGAGATGTAGGCGATGGCCTTCCTTGGGCTTGGATCTGAGCCTTGGGGGCTGTTAGGTCCAGGCAGCCAGAGGGAGGCCCGGGCCGGTGTTGCCCAGGGCATTACGGGAGGGATTAGCTGTGTATGTAAGAGGTCGTGGGCCCCGGGCATGTCCAGCAGCTTCACCACGGAGGGGGGGTGATGCTGTACAAACCGCATGGACGCTGCTTCCAGAGGGGTCCCCCGCAGCCCCCCACATCTCAGATTGCAGTGAGCCGGGGAGTGATGGTGGGCGAGGGGTGTGGACATCGAATGGGGGCCACTGTCTCCAGACGTCTGGCTCCGAAGGGCGGGGTGTCTGCTCTCACCGTCTGCGTGTCGTCTGCAGGACAGAAGCACAGTAGTTTTGCTCTCCCCTCCCCGGGGCGGTCCCTGTGTAGGCCCAGGCGAGGGTGATGGTACCTCTCTGAGCTTGTGTGAAGGAGGTGGCCCTCAATCACTGTTATCTCCCCAGAGGGACCCAGGAATCTCCAGGAGGAGCGAAGGGTCGCTGTGTGGGGCCGTTGGAAACGGCCCTAAAGGTATCAAGTCCTCATCCCAGGACCACATGTGTCACCGTGTATAGTACAGCTTGCAGATGTGATCAAGTTAAGGGTCCTGAGATGGGGCGTTACCCTGGATGATCCAGTTGGGCCCCTAACACCATCAAGGAGCCTTTACAAGAGGGAGACAGAGGGAGATGTGAACACAGAGGAGACCCCGTGATGACAAAGGCAGGGACTGGGGTGATGCAGCCACGAGCCCCAGGACACCTGGAGCCCTGGAAGCCAGAAGAGGCAGGAAGGACCCTCCCCTGGAGCCTCCGGAGGGCACTAGCCCTGCGACACCCAGATTTCAGTCCAGTGAACCTGATTCCAGACTTTCGGCCTCCAGGATGGGGAGAGAATACATTTTTGTTGCTCTGAGCTGCCCGGCGTGTGACACTTTGTTATGGCAGCCCCGGGACGCTCATACAGCACGTGGATCTGGATTTGGTTGGGGAACAGGGTCACTTTTCGGTGAGAAGGAGGAGAAGTGTGGGCCTCGCGTGTGGCCGGGGCTCAGGTTTCCGCCGGGGTTACCTTGATGGCAGGCCGGTCACCGCGGGAAGACGTGACGGCCTTTCCCCAGGTCACCGCGGCCCGGCTGAAACCTTGGGGAGGGGCCTTGGAGCTGGCGTAGGCAGGACTGCCCTCATCCTGTCACCCTCCGCAGGACGTGCCCCCAGATAAGCTGCCAGGAGAGGTGTAGCCTGCTCTGGACGCAGCGCCTGCAAGCTGCTTCCTGCGGGCCGCGAGCATCTCCCCTCTCAGCCGGAATGGGGACGTGCTGGCCGGCGTCCCCACGCCGGCTGCACATTGCTGGGCCCCCATGGAAGTGCCCCGAGTATTTCACACATTCAGAGTTTCCCTGCACGAACGTACACCTTGAGTGCTTCAGCCTTCTTCCTAGGCCTGGAGGTGAAGGTGGGCGCCTGGAGGCCAGCCCACACGCCCCCTGCCTATGGTCTTTCTGGGCGGGTAAATTCTGCTCCAGCTGCCCCAGTATCTTCACCTCTCATCAGGGCAGAGGGAGCGAGGCCCGAGGGGTCGGGCGACTGCCAGGCCACCCCCGCCCCCGACGGCAGCACATGGTTCCACACTGTCCTTGGGTGCCTTCCCCGTGCCCGACGGTCCTGTCCCAGCCTCTAGGTTCCCGCCTCTGCTCTGTGCACCACCCTTCCTGGTGCCCGTCCCCTCGACTGTCAGGAGACCCCACCTCCCGGGAGGCTTCCCTGTCTCCACCTTTGCATGCTCTTTGTGACCCACTGCAGGCCCCTGGGCAGGGCACGATGCAGCTGCACCCTCGGCCATCTCGGTGCCAGCAGGGATAAGCTCAGTGGCCCTGGGTTACCCACTCCTCTCCCTCCGCCCTCTCCCACCACTTTAGACCTGGTTACCCAACGAGGCAGGTGGGGGGGGGGAAGCATCTCCCAGCGTCAGAGTGGGTGAGCAGTGGGACCACAAAAGCTGGTACAGGAACGTCCTCGGGCTTCCAGAGCCCCGGGCGGGGTGTGTGATGTTGAGGAGGGTGCACGGGTCCAGGCGGACCGGAGTGTTCACAGGAGCTGCTGGGTTGCTCTGAGGAATGAGGTGGAGGCCGTGAGTCTAGGGAAAGGGGTGGTGGTCATTGGGCCCATCACGTAGATCCTTCCGAATAGCTTAGCCAAGGACCGCGTCATCGTCTGGGCAGTAAGAGCCCCTTCATGCGGCATGTGTCAGGCCCTGCAAACAGCACCTGGGCTGCTCACCGACGCTCCCCCTCAAGGGTGAGAACGATTGAGGAATAGCAAGAACTGGGTTTGTTTCCCCAAATGGGTCGTCTCAGTCCTAGCAAAAGGGCCATGTCATTTTGCTTTGACTTTAGAGCCTGGCCTGAGGAACAAGAATTCTCGGGTATCTTGTTGAAATTGCAGATTCTAAGACCTCCTCCAAAGGAAATCCAATTCAGTGGGAATCGGCCTTGTTTGCCTGCTAACCAAATGATTCTGCTGCAGTCCCCATGGGTAAAACTCTGCTTTAATCATTAGGCTAAAATCATTAGGCTACGACCAACCCGTGGGCTGAGAGCACATTTTTGCAGCCACGTGTGGTATTTATCTCTGAGCTTCCTGGCAGCCAGGGAGAAAAGGGAAAGATGGAATAACAGAGTTCTCTTGTCTGATATTAAATTAGCTCCTCTGGAGAGCAGATTTTTCTTAGCACTCTAGCCTAGGAGGAATGTTTTCACATAGCGTTTTCAGTTGTGGTTTTGCCATAAAAAAGAAAAAACCAAATAGTTTTCAAAAACCGTTTGACCTCAGTGAAAGCTGAGGACATAACAACAACATTTTCGAGGTGGACGGTAAGCTGGGGGGTTCAGGTGTGTTGCTGTATCGTAGATTCAGATGTAGGACTTAAGGAACCATGGTCAGAGGTAACTTTGGCCAAGGGCAAGGCTTTTTGCAGAAGAGAATTCAAAGAGAAGAAAGAAAGAGAATTGAATGACTGTGTGATTGCATTTTATGTGAAATGCCCCAAGCAGGCAAATCTATAGAAACAGGAAGTCATGAGCGGTTACCAGGGGTGGTGGGGGTGAGGGGTTGGGAGGGGATGGCTGAGAATTGCGGGTTTCTTTCTGAGATAATGAAAGTTGTTTTAATATGGATAGAGGTGATGGTCTGCCCAACTTAATGATTATAGGAGAACCCACTGTATCGTGCCCTCCAATGGATGAGTTGTATGGCGTGTGAATTACATCTTCACCAAAGTGTTTAAAAACAAAAAATTGATGACGTTAGTGTGTCGCACTGAGTCCAAGGTTGGGTGCCAGGGGGTTGGAAGGAGACGACTTGGCCTGATGAAGCCTCGGGGAGCTTCCTTGGGGTAGGGAAGCTTCTCGGGTTGCAGCATTCCCCGAGATCCCCCCTAAACCATGGCCCTGAGCAGTGGACCGGCCGTCAGGTCAGCGGGGCTCCCGCCCTGGCCCGAGGGTCCGAGTTGGACGTGGTCACGTGTCCGAGGATCCCAGGAAACGGGAGGAACGGGCACTGAATTCCATGTTCTCACGTGCTGGTGTCTCTGTTCCCCGAGACAGTTTTATCTGCAGCCCCGAGGCTGCTGAACCAGCTCTTTGCAGCAGGACTTGCCCGCATCCGGGTGTGGAATGTGGCTTCCCTGGGTGGAGCAGGCTGGGTGTGTCCTGGGTTCTCTCGGCGGAAGCCTGGGTCTCTCCCGTCCACTGAGCCCGGGCCAAGTGGGTGGAGATAGCCGGATGGAATGAGTTAGGATCTGGTCTCAATGTAGGGCCGAATATACCGGGGCTCGTAGAGACGGCTTCCTGGTAAGAAAGGAGCTGGATGAGAGTGACTGTAGGTAAAGGGATCGTAATGTGAAAATAAATATGTATGTATGTGTTTCAAGTGAAACAAATCGTGTAGCCAAACCAGGAATTTTCTAGGGTGGTGACACTGGGTGTTAACCACGCTTTCACCGGGGGATGGTTTTATGAGACTAATCCCAAAGGGGCCGTGTTGAGGGAACCCGATTAGGAACCTGGTGTCCAGAGCTCATGGCTGTTTCATCGTCCAGCGGTACACCTGGCAGAGAGGGTCTCATGCAGCCACTAACCAGGAGGGGGCTGATGCTGGCCAGTCGTCTGGTTCTGCTGGAGGGGACAGCTGCCGCATGGCTTTACAACTGCAGGGAGTCACCAACTTGCTGACTTCGCCTTTCCTTGTAATTCACCAAAACAAACACATCAACTTTCTGGTGTATGAGGTGTTCCTATCGTAGACTGTTGGAATAAAATTCAAGGTGTTTGGTTGGATGCAAATTGTCCCTTTTTCTTTTCTACCGTTGGCATTTTTATTATATTACGAATTATCACCTGTCTGCCTACGTAGCAAGCCGATGTCTGCAATTTTGCTGTGGTTCCACAGCCATGGATGGGAAAAATAGTGCAATTTACCTGTCTGTCAAGAGCGCAGTCAGGGATGAAGGGAAGGGGTGCTGGTTCTCACGTTCTCTAAATATTTACGCTTCTGTTCATCTTTTATATTTATTCCTTCCACCTGGATGGCAGGTACACAGTCGCCTTCCAGTGCTAATTCTCCCTGGATGTTTTTAGAGGGAGCGGTTCCGCTAATCAGAGCTGTTTCACAGTCACGAAATGGATTCAAAGTAATATTTAATCCAACGCATGGAGGAAATGGCAGCCGCCAGGACGCTGGAATGTGGAGCAGGCCCATCGGGTGTTTGTCGTGAGCACGGCTGTCTGCTGTGTCGCCTTCCGAAGTTGTCATCAGTTGGCAGGGGGCGCGGGGAGATCTGTGAACCAGCTTGTTAAGGAAAACACAGAAAGTTTTGCATTTATGCCCCTCACCCTGCCCCCGTACTGTGGTAGCACAAACGCCTGACAGCGCAGGGGGCCCTCGAGCTGGTTTGCGGAGTTCGTTTATTATTTTTCCCTCGTGTGTTCACGGAGCGATTGCTTCAGAAAACACTGAGGTCCCCACACAGACTTGGGGCACATGGCATCAGAAATCGGATACGGGATCCCAAGGATGGGGTACGAGGCTGGCCCACGGGCCCCTTGTGCTGATTGGGGCCCTTCTTCTGCAGCCGCAGCCCGAGGGCAGCTCTCCCTGGGCCCGTCTTGTCTGCAGCAGCCACGGAAAATGACTGTGGACATGGCCCCGTGGACACCCCTGCCCTCCAAGTGGCCCTGCAGACTCTGCCACTCCCCGCCACCAACACGCTAACGCACAACATACACCTCGGGGGTGGCGTGGTCGGTGGACGGTGGGAAGCCTTGGCAGCCCTGCCCCTTTCTGAAACATTCCACCTTGTGGGGTTCAGAGGTAATCCAGAGGCTCCTCGTCCCCCTTTGGGCAACTTGGACCTCCTTAAACTTAATCCCAACAGACAGGTGTGAGAGGGCCCAGGTCTGATGCCCACGTCAGGCCAACATCACTCGCTCTGTCCTGAGAGGGACTGCGTCACATGCCCCGAACGTCCCGGCGTCCGTTCCTCTGCCTGGCGTCCCTGTCTGCATCCCTGGACAGGCCATGGGGAGATGGTGTTTCTTTTCTTAAAAATTTTATTGAAGTAGAGTTGATTTATATGTTGTGTTAATTTCTGCCGTACAGCAAAGTGATTCAGTTATGCACATATATATAGATATATTCTTTTTCATATTCTTTTCCATTGTGGTTTATCACAGGATATTGAATATAGTTCCCTGTGTTATACAGTAGGACCTTGTTTATCCATCCTTTATATAATAGTTTGCATCTGCTAATCCCAACCTCTCAGTCCATCCTTCCCCCACCCCCTCCCCCTTGGGAACCACAAGTCTGTTTTCTATGTCTGTTTCTCTTCTGTAGACAAGTTCATCTGTGTCATATTTTAGATTCCACATGTAAGTGATATCATATGATATTTGTCTTTCTCTGTCTGACTTACTTCACTTAGTATGATAATCTCTAGGTCCATCCATGTTGCCACAAATGGCATTATTTCGTCCTTTTTTATGACTGATAGTCCATTGCATATCTGTGCCACATCTTCTTTATCCATTCATCCATTGATGGACATTTAGGTTGCTTCCACGTCCTGGCTATTGCAAATAGTGCTGCTATGAACACTGGGGTACATGACCCTTTTTGAAGTATGATTTTCTCTGGAAATATGCCCAGTAGTGGGATTGCTGGATCATATGGTAGTTCTATTCTTAGTTTTTTGAGGAACCTCCATACTGTTCTCCACAGTGGCTGCACTAATTTACATCCCCACCAACAGTGGAGGAGGGCTCCCTTTTCGGGGAGATGGTGTTTCTGTGGCATCTGCATCCTGCATCCCTTCCCCAAGACTGGCTCTGGGTGGCGCCACGGCAGCCGCTGTAGGCGGTGTCCAGGTAGAGAGAACTAGTTTGGGTGGCAGGAAGCACGCCCCTGGACTCTCTTCTGTGTCTCTGATCAGGCCTAGGCTGAGGTGGTCCAGGTGAGACCTGGGTGGGGCCTGCCTTCAGGAATCCTGCTTCCCCTAAAAGTGCAGGGGTGGCTGGTGGGGCCCAGATGCCCAGCGCCTGTATGGGACGCACACCTGTCTCAGGAGTCCCGGGCGGTGCCTCGTCCTGCGTCTTCACATGGGGAGTCTGTCACCCGAGAACTTGTCCATGGGGAACGCGGGTCCCTGCCCAGCACAGGCTCACCTTACCCGGGGGCTGGCAGCTGTCCTGGGCAGCGCAGACGGGAAGCGCGTCGGATCCGGTTACCTGCCTGGGGGGTTGTCCCTGCAGCCAGTTCCGGCCGGGAGACGTGCTTACGAGCCGGGGCGCTTGCCCTGGTCCTCTGGTAACCCTGGGAGCAAATGATCTCCAGATTTCCTCTGTGCGGTGTGTGATTCTTGTTTGGGTTTACATTCTTCTAGTTTCTCAACTGTACTTTAATAAAACTTACGTGCTGGTAAATTAATCCAGCTGTCAGTCTCCCCACCCCTCCCATGTAACTCTTCTCCCTAGAACTACAGCCACGTATAGAACCGGATGTTCAGGGCTGCCCAGACCATCACACGTTCAGTGATTCTCTAGAAGGACTCACAGGACTCGCCAAGCTATCAGGATTTTTTTTTTTTTTTTGCGGTACGCGGGCCTCTCTGTTGTGGCCTCTCCCGTTGCAGAGCACAGGCTCCGGACGCGCAGGCTCAGCGGCCATGGCTCACGGGCCCAGCCGCTCCGCGGCATGTGGGATCCTCCCGGACCGGGGCACGAACCCGTGTCCCCTGCATCGGCAGGCGGACCCTCAACCACTGCGCCACCAGGGAAGCCCAAGCTATCAGTATTATAGTTACACTTCGTTGGAAAGGATACAGATGACATTCAGCTGTTGTGAAGGCTCGTGGGCCAGGGTCCAGGAGAGACCAGGCACCAGCTCCCAGCTGGCCTGTCCCACTGGAGACTTAAAACAGCACTTGATTCTTCCAGAAACCTTGTGTGACGACACACGTGAGCTACTACTGCCAGTTAGGGACACGCCTTGCAGCCCGGAGTCCAGGGGCTCACATAGGCGTGGCTGCCCACCTACAGGCTGACCTTAGTCTCCAGCCCCCCCAGAGGTCAAGGCCAAGGCCCCCCTACCATAAATCACGTTCTCAGTGTAAATGACCTGATGTGGCTCAGGGCAGCCTATAAACAAAATCACTCTTCTTAGGAGGACATTCCAAGGACTCAGAGGTGCCCTCCCAGGAGCCCAGCAAGGGTTTGGACAACCCAGGCCCTCTGGGTTCACCCTTCACTGCCAGCAGCGGTTCGGAGAGAGGGTCCAGGGTCACATCTTGGTTCTCCCGTGTCTTAGCTCTGGTTTAGGAAGTTTTTCTCTCTCTTTATGTCTCTGTTTCCTTATTGGTAGAACAGGGGTGATCCTGGATAAGTACAGGGGTAAGGAGCTTGAAGACAGAACGACAACCGACGAAAGAGAGTGACTGTTCTAGCCACGCCGGTGACACTGATGAAAACATGGCCACCCACTGCAGAGAACAGGCCGCGGGTCCTCAAAGAGTTAAACAGAGAGCTGTCAGATGACCCAACAGTTCCACTCCTGGGCACGTACCCAAGAGACATGAACACGTGTTCACATATGTCTACATATGTCCCCGAGGGTGAACCTAAAACTGCTAAAAAAAAAAAAACAAAACAGTCTTAAAAAATGGACAAACAAACAAGAAAACAAAACTGCCTGCCTGTGTTTCACCTCATGGAATCTGGAAGAGACGTGGACACATGTGACCGCTCACGGCAGCGTTATTTACAATAGCTCCAACGTGTAAAGAGCCCAGATGGCCATCAACAGATGAATGGATAAACACATGTGGTCCATCCATATGAGGGAATATTATTCACCCGTGAAAAGGAACAAAGCCCGGACACACGCCACAACATGGACGAACCTCTAAAACGTTATGCCGAGTCAAAGAAGCCAGACATAAAAGGTCACACATTGTGTGATTCCATTCATGTGAAGTGCAGTGAATGGGCAAATCCCCAGAAACAGAAATTGGATTCATGGTGGCCAGGGGCAGGACTGGCTGGGGGCGTCGGTGCTACTTGGAGGAGGAAGGAAGGGGGAGTGACCCCTAATTGGCATGGGGTTTCCATTTGGGATGACAAAAATGGCCTGGAATTAGATACTGGTGATGTTTGTACAGCATAGCTAAAAACCACTGAATTGTACCCTTTAAATGGTGACTTTTATTTCAGTATTAAAAATGGCTAAAAAACAAAAACAATAAACCCTGAATACCACAACACACCTCGCAGAAGGGCCAGAATCCGGAACATTAACATCAGATACTGGAGAGGACGTGGAACAACAGAAACTCTCGTTGCTGCTGGTGGGGATGCAAAATGCTGCCGCCACTTTGGAAGTCAGTTTAGTGGTTTCTTACAAAACGACACGCACTCTTACCGTGTGACCCAGCAGCTTCATTCCTTGGTATTTACCCAAAGGAGTTGAAAACTTGTGTCCACACGAAAACCTGCACACGGATGTTTCTAGAACTTTATTTATGATGGCCAAAAATTGGAAGCCACGAGATGCCCTTCAGTAGGTGGATGGATAAATAAACGGTGGTCCATCCGGGTGATAGAATATTGAATAATATAATAATAGCACTGAAAAGAAACGCGCTATCAGCCACGAAAAGACATGGAGGAACCTTCAATGCACACGACTGTGTGAAAGAAGCCGGGCTGAAAAGGCTGCACGCTGTATGCTTCCAACTATAGGAAATTCTGGAAAAGGTAAAGCTATGGAGCCAGTGAAAACATCATTTGGTTGCCAGGGGTGTGGGTGTGGGGAGGGATGAACAGGTGAAGCGCAGAGGGTTATTAGGGCAGTGGAAATGCTCTTCATGGTTCTGCAGGGGTGGATACATGCCATTATATGCCTGTCAAGACCCACAGAATGTACAACACCGAGGGTGAACCCTAATTTAAACTGTGAACTCTGGGTGACGGTGACGTGTCAATATAGGTTCATCAGTTGTAGGAAAACAGATCACTCTGGCGGGGATGTTGGCGGTGGGGGATGTGTCGGGGCAGGAGGTACATGGGAGTCTCTGTACCTTCCCTTCAATTTTGCTGTGAACCTAAAACTGCTAAAAAAAAAAATAACAGTCTTAAAAAACGGACAAACAAACAAGAAAACAAAACTGCCTGCCTGTGTTTAGGAACAACAATCTGTGTTTTCTTTTTAAGCATATTCAGATTATCTTTATTTGATATTGATTATATCTCTGGACTCCTGGTTTTCCCATTTAATCTGTGTGTTTATTACTTTTCACCTCATGGAATCCGGAGATTTTAGTTGATTTACTTTTTTTTTTTAACCATGGAGAAAAGACAGCCTCTTCAATAAGTGGTGCTGGGAAAACTGGACCGCTAGGTGTAAAAGTGTGAAATTAGAACACTCCCTAACACCATATACAAAAATAAACTCAAAATGGATTAAAGACCTAAATGTGGGACTTCCCTGGTGGCGCAGTGGTTAAGAATCCTCCTGCCAAATGCAGGGGACACGGGTTCGAGCCCTGGTCCGGGAAGATCCCACATGCCGCGGAGCAGCTAAGCCCGTGCACCACAACTACTGAGCTTGCGCTCTAGAGCCTGCGAGCCACAACTACTGAAGCCCGTGCACCCAGAGCCCGTGCTCCGCAACAAGAGAAGCCACAGCAATGAGAGACCTGCGCACTGCAACACAGAGTAGCCCCGCTCACCGCAACTAGAGAAAGCCCGCGTGCAGCAACAAAGACCCAACACAGCCAAATAAATAAATAATTAAAAAAAAAAAAAGACCTAAATGTAAGGCCAGACACTAGAAAACTCTTAGATGAAAACATAGGCAGAACACTCTATGACACAAATCACAGCAAGATCCTTTTTGACCCACCTCCTGGAGAAATGGAAATAAAAATAAACAAATGGGGCCTAATGAAATGTAAAAGCTTTTGCACAGCAAAGGAAACCATAAACAAGATGAAAAGACAACCCTCAGAACGGGAGAAAATACTTGCAAACGAAGCAACTGACAAAGGATTAATCTCCAAAATTTACAAGCAGCTCATGCAGCTTAATATCAAAAAAACAAACAACCCAATCCAAAAATGGGCAGAAGACCTAAATAGACATTTCTCCAAAGAAGATATTCAGACTGTCAACAAACACATGAAAGGATGCTCAACATCATTAATCATTAGAGAAATGCAAATCAAAACTACAATGAGATATCATCTCACACCGGTTAGAATGCATCATCAAAAAATCTACAAACAATAAATGCTGGAGAGGGTGTGGAGAAAAGGGAACCCTCTTGCACTGTTGGTGGGAATGTAAATTGATACAGCCACTATGGAGAACAGTATGGAGGTTCCTTAAAAAACTACAAATAGAACTACCATACGACCCAGCAATCCCACTACTGGGCATATACCCTGAGAAAACCGTAATTCAAAGAGTCATGTACCACAGTGTTCACTGCAGCACTATTTACAATAGCCAGGACATGGAAGTAACCCAAGTGTCCATCGACAGATGAATGGATGAATAATCTCTTTTGAAGTCAAACGCCGTTCTCTCTGCCGGGGGCTTCCTGCCTGGCCTTTTGCTGTTTTCTCACATCCTTGGTGCCTGTGACGCTGTCCCCAGTAACACCGACTCATGCAGCCCTTCCCCCAGGTCAGCTCATCCTGGAGGGGGTCGTGGGCTGTCTCTTCCAGCCTCAGGGGATTGGAATTCCGCCCAGCCAGGCGTGAGGTCCTCCCATGGTTGCAGGTGACCCGACCTGCTTTAGAGTCATCCTTGCAGGGTTGGCACTAGGGACCGTCGCTGGTGGTCACACTGTCCTCCTCTCCCTCCCGAGGCAGCTTGTTTTCATCAACTCTTCGACATTTACTTGAGTCTGACTTCCGTGGTGGCCTTTGTGTTTTAACCAGAAACAGAACTTGTGTCGTAGTTGTAGTTTACAAAGTGAGTGCGCAGAGATTGTCTGATGTAACCGTAAATTACTTGGGAAAAAGAGAACTACAGCTTCATGTGACAGGTGAAGGAGCAAAGGTTCAGAGAGGTCCAGGGACTTTCCCTAAGTCACACAGCAAGTGGCCATACCAAGGCTGGTCCCCGAGGGTGACACACAAAGGGGCATGGGCTGCGCGTCTGTCGTGGTGGGGTGGGCAGGTGGCCGAGGCAGAACAACAGGATGGAACTCGGGGAAGTGGTGCGTAAGCGCCAGTGCTGGTGGGGTGTCACAGACAGCTCTGAGCCCAGCAGGTTAAGCCTACCGCGGGACGTTCGGGGGTGGAAGCCGCAGCCACCACTGAGGGCTCCAGAGCTACTCATGGCAGTTTCAGATTTCACACAGGGACTTGGTGGACGAGAAATCGCCGCTCCCAACTGTGCACCCTGAGGGGACTCAGGATGGAGAAAAGCAGGATCCTGGCCCTAGAGAGCTGAGGTGCACATCAGAGGAACGATTCCAACGAGCCCAGACTCTTACATCTTTCCATACAAAGTGCTAAATTCATTAACTTGAGATGTCTGGTTTTTCTTTGATCAACAGTGATCTTCTGATGTTTCAATTACCTGGTTTTGTTGCAAAAACTCCTGTATATCCTAGTTCCTCCCTGCGTCCTCTGAGAGGCTGTTTTCCAGACTTAAGTCCCCAGCAAGTCCACCAAATAAAACATAATTCTCAACTTTTAGGTTGTGTATTTTTTTTTTTTTTTCAGTCAAGAAGGTCTGCTGGACCAAGGGTCCTGGCTTTCTAACTCTGGCTCAGGGTAAGCCGTGGTCAGGATCGGCATGGGGATGGAATGGAGTCCAGGGCCAGCCAGGGTCCCTTTCTGTCCAAGGTCAAAGACTGGTAGTGAGAGGGTGGAGTGTTCCAGACAAGGTCCTAAGGAAGAGGGCATCTGTTTCCCGTGCTCTTTCTTAGAGACGTCTCCTAACGTAACACGTGACTCCTCAGCCAGCGTCTGCAGGCTCCCTGCACGAGGTGTGACCCCAACGGGGTTCCGGATGCCGTGCAGGCAGCCCTAGCGTCCACTCTGCTCGGGTCACCCACAGAATTCATAACGTAGAAAGGCCAAAATGCAAACTCATGTCTCCATCCTGGAAGGCTTGGTGTGAAGCTGATGTGGGGCAGTGACCAGATTGGTGCTCGGTCAGCTGGGACTCGCTGGACATTGTCCCCATCATTGTCACCATGTTTGAACTTGCTCTGACTTTGGAGTTCACAGCAGGGGTGCCTACACCCGCCTCTCGTGGCCGGGTGGTGATTAAGTCTTGTTGCTTTAAATGCCCTTTCCTTGGGCTGCACAGGTGTGGAGACATGGCTCAGAAATTTCCTGCCACTTAATCAACAGTTATTCATAGAATGCCCACCGGGGTGCCCTTTAGAGGATGGAGACGATGTCTAAGACGGACAGGGTCTCTGGCCTCGGGATTTATTGTCCAGTTGAGCAGGTGGGATTTGCCCAGATGGAGAGACAGAGGGAGCAAGACGGTCTGTGAACACTGCACACCCCAGACCTGGCTCCAGTGGCCCGACGGAGGGTGGGTCATGGGCCTGTGGCCCAGCCCTTAACCTGACCCGTCCCCTTCCCAGCCTGGGCTGGCCCAGCCCTTTGCTCAGATGGGTGCAGTGATTCTGCCGGTCCCATTATGCAGTCCTGGAGAGCCCTGACTCAGGTGCTAACTGTGAATGAAAAATGTTGCTTCCCTATTAGTAAACAAAGGATGTTGCAGCCAACAAGCCAGTAGAGCTGCCCCTGGTATTGAGCCGTAAGGGAACTCAGGATGGGAACGAACAGGATACTGGCCCTAGAGAGCTAAGCTTATATCAAAGAAATGATTTCCGTGAGCCCAGACTCTTGCATCTTCCGGTGCATAGAAAAGGGCTAAGTTCACTAACTGAGATGCCTGGTTTTCCTTAATTAACGGTAGTCTTTTGATGTTCCGACTACCTGGTCTTTGTTGCAAAAGCCCCTAAATATTCTGACTTCTCAGCGCCGTCCCTCCGAGCGTCTGAGAGGCTGTTGTCCGCTGGGCTTGAAGGCCTCAGAAAATCAGCCGCATAAAGCGTAATTCTCGGCTTTTAGGTTGTGCATTTTTTTCATTCGACGCAACTAAACATCTGTTCTCCGTTTAATTCTGTTAACATTCCCAGTGGAAGGGAAGCTCTCCGGGGCGGGGATTTTAGTTGGTTTTGGTCAATGATGTGTCCGAAGCACCTAGGCAGAGAGCTGGGCACGCAGACGGTGCTCGAGAGATAGGCGCGAGGGCTTCCCTGGTGCGCAGTGGTTGGGAGTCCGCCTGCCGATGCGGGGGACGCGGGTTCGTGCCCCGGTCCGGGAAGATCCCACATGCCGCGGAGCGGCTGGGCCCGTGAGCCATGGCCGCTGAGCCGGCGCGTCCGGAGCCTGTGCTCCGCGACGGGAGAGGCCACGACAGTGAGAGGCCCGCGTACCGAAAACAAACAAACAAACAAAACAAACAAACAAAAAAACAACAACAAAAAAGAAATAGTCGTGAGAACGAGAGGATGGGTCCTTCTGAGTGATCGCTGGGAGAGTCCTGGTTTGTCATGCCAGGGAGCCTTTGAGACTTCTTAGTAACTCACTGATCTTCCTTTTTTAGCAGAAAGAGCCAGAGGCAGGCTGAGAGCCTGGCTGGGCTGGAGTTCTGGGCTGGATTAATAACCTTCACATCTCTTTCTATGGCTGTCAGTGAAAAAATGTTGACTGCCGTATCGGTAAACAAACGATGTTGCAGCCGTCAGGCCATCCCATTACAGCCGCCCCCAGTGGTGAGTCCTGAGGGAACTCAGGATGGAAACAGGATGCCCCCTGCAGCCACGCCCTGCCCCTACCCTGAGGAGACTCAGGATGAAAAAGCACAGGATATGGGCCCCAGATAGCAGAGGTGCACGTCAGAGGAATGATTTCAGGGAGCCCAGACTCTTGCATCTTCCCATACATAGAAAAGCGGTAAATTCCTTAACTTGAGACGCCTGGTTTCCCTTTAATTAACAGTCGTCTTTTGATGTTCCCGCCACCTGGTCTTTGTTGCAAAAACTCCTATATGTCCTGGTTTCTCCCTTACCTCTTCAGAGCGGCCCCTCAGAGTTAACTGAGATGCTGTATCCAGGGCTTAAGTCCTCAGTTTTGTCCACAGAATAAAACATAATTCTCAACTTCTACATCGTACATTTTTTTTTTTTTTTTTTTTGCGGTACGCGGGCCTCTCACTGTTGCGGCATCTCCCGCTGCGGAGCACAGGCTCCAGACGCACAGGCTCAGCGGCCATGGCTCATGGGCCCAGCCGCTCCGCGGCACGTGGAATCCTCCTGGACCGGGGCACGAACCCGTGTCCCCTGCATCGGCAGGCGGACTCTCAACCACTGCGCCACCAGGGAAGCCCTGTACATTTTTTTTTTTCAGTCAGCAGCTGCCTTGATGACAAGCGCTGTGCCCATGTGACTCTCCCACTTTGCCCCAAAGGTTTCTCATGTAGCAAAGAGAACTTCGGGTTACTTGTGATTTTAGAGTTAATATTAAGTTTATTCAAGGTACAAACCCAAAGACTTGACTTCCCTGAAGCTCATGCATTTGATTTACAGCTGTTATTTATGAATCTAGTTGATTTTATAATCCCTTAAGAAGAGTGGGCCTTTGATAGCAGTGGGATCTCACAAACTCAAATGCCCATGAATTCTAAAAAATTCTGCCTCGGGATGAAAGTAATTATTTTATTACTTTCACTAGTAAAGCATAACCTAATTATATTGAAAATCCGGGACTCTTACATCCTCTGAAACATTCTAGAGAATTTTCAACTTTCTTAAAAATTCTATTGGGTGTAAAGTCTTATGTCTGAATCTACCATTCTGTTGCCTGTTTTGACCAGGATAACAAGTATAAACAGGTACAGGGTGTAAAAGTGAAACCTTATGGCTGGATTTAACGTGTAATCCTAGTGAGGTGCTTTTGGTGTCTTTTTTGATGTCTCCCTTAGGTTTAAGGCTTCTTGGGGTTACAGAGCATCGACCCATGAAGGAATCAGACCAGCTGGCAATGTGGTCCTTTAGTCTCAGGCCTGGGCGCCTGGTCCCAGGGCGTCCGGCTGGGACCAGGACCTGTGTGGCTTTGTCCAGTCCTCCCTGACGTACAAGGCCTCGGTCCTGCAGCCCAGCAGCCCAGGGCCCTGCTCAAGTACAGAAGCCTGGATGCTTCTTAACGCTTTGAATCTGCCATCCTAGCTCGTAAGGAAATTTGTCGCTAACCCCCTCAATGGCTTCGTGCTGTTTTTCATTTCTTGGGCTCCCCTAAGACTTTTAAATTATGTCCAGCTTGGCTCTGAAGACAATTTATGGCCGTGTCATCAGATCCTTCACACCTGCATGTAGCTTCCTGTAACTTTATCGGGCCCAGAATTCTATACTGTCCTCTCCTTGAAGTCTGCTCCGGTCCCATCCTGGTCCTCCTTTTGGCTCCAGCAGTTAAGTCATGTTTACTGGCGTGATTCTAGTTTTTCTTTTTTAAATAAAATTAGAGTTTAGAAAAGGGAGGTGATTCAAAGAAGACCAAGGAGTGAGTAACGTTGGGGCATGAGATCATTTGTGAATAGTTGAAGGTAGAGAGTGGGGGGCTGCAGCAGATGCGGCGTGCCCCCTCCCCACACCCCTGCGGGGTTCCCAAGTCGAATCTCAGCCCTGAGCCCCCAGCGCTGTGCTGGGGCCCAGGGACCACGCCAGTGCCGACAGCCGCCTGCCTCTTAGTTGCACCTGAGGCCCAGCCACCTGCAGACAGATCTCAGATGCAGCCTGATGGCCACTTGGGGAAAGCTTTTCCCGTGAATTGCCTGGACACCCACCCTTCCCATTCCCCACCCACCCCGGAGTTGGTGGGGATCTGTCTGGTGTTGTAAGGCTTTGGGGTTCTCTCTGTGCCGTGATTTCCTTGTAACACAGAAACGATGGTGCTCTTGGCCTGGCCACTCCAGCGATGGTGCTGTCAGGGGCTGAGCTGTTTCCCCCAAATTCAAGCGTTGGTGTCCCAACCCCCAGTATCCCAGAATACTGCGACTAAAGTACCACATTGCTGTATTTGAGCTGGTCCTTTAAAGAGGTGAGTAAGGTAAAATGAGGTCACTAGGGTGAGCCCTAAATCCAGTGTGACTTGAAGACAGACATGCACACGGGGAGGAGGCCGCGTGAACATGAAGACGGCCATCCACAGCCAAGGAGAGAGGCCTGCAGCAGCTCCTTCTCTGGCAGATCCCACACGGAACCCACCCTCCCGACACCTGGATCTTGGACTTGCAGCCCCAAAGCTGAGAGGCAGTAAATGTCTGTTGTCACCCCATCTGGAGTGCTTTGTGTCGGCAGCCCGAGCAAACTACTACGGGCACCAAGGGGCCAAGAAAGGGACAGAGACCTCCAGGCCGAGGGCTCACTGCAGGAGGCAGTGGCATCCAGGGGGATGCTGATGGCGAGCTGGACCGGGACTCTGGTGCCCTTTGCCCTTGGAGAAGCGGCAGGTATGTCCAAGGCACAGTTCTCCCGTGTGATGGCGATCCCGGCACCTCCATTGTGTCGGGTCAGGAAGACTCTTGCTCCAGGTCCAGCTGTGGGATGTGGAATAGCTCTGTCGACAGTAGGTAAACCCAGGAAGTGGGTTTACCTTTCTGGCAAAAAAGTGGCAAAAAGTTAAGTCCCCTTTGACTTGGAATTGCTGCAGAGCTGTGGGGAGGCGGCCCCAGGATCCGCGGGCTAGAACGCCAGGCCGGAAGCCCTCCCAGCGCCCTCCTGTGAGAATCGCCATCATTTCGGATCCCAGCAGCTCCTGTGAGTTGAGCATAACGTGGCGGAGGTGTCTGGCTTCGGCACAGCCTCGGTGCCCATCTTACCTCTCGGCATCACCTGGAGGCATCTGTCTCTATGTGCACCTGACAAGGCAACCGTGAGAAGGATTTTATTCCTCCCTTGTTCTTTTCCTAGTACTTTCCGAATAACCAGGTTCGGTTCTCCAGAGTTGTCTAAGGTAGTAAGGAAGGTTGAGCTACTCTGCTTTTGTTTGAATTGCATGTTTACCTTTGGCAGAGACTGTTCATACACTAGTTATTAGTTATTATACTAGTTATATAGTTATTATTTTAGTTATTAGTTATTTCCTCGGGCACCCTGCAGACGATTTAATTAGGCAGGCTTGATTGCCTTCTCTGGGTCTTGCTTTCTCCTGTCACGTTTATGAGCCGATAGCCTCGTGATGGCTTGATAAAAACTTTCGGAAAAAGAAAAGCCCTAATGAGTACAGATTGCCTTGCAATTTGCATTTGCAAGTGAACATTCTAGTAATGACTGAAAGCAGAAAGTGTAAAAGTGGATTGATTAAGTAATTTTCCTGATCAAAGCAAGACTCTTCCATTTAAGCTGGTGCAGCCTGTCCCATTAACCCTTGCCTTGAGTTTCTTTTTATTTATGACACCTTCGTGAAATTTCGAGTTCTGGGTGCAGGTTGGGAGCTCTCAGTGTTGTCCTGTTCCATTCAGGGGGACTAGATTCCAGCCAGCGATTAGGGTGAGGGTTCACGTAGGTGGTTCTCGGTACTCTTGCCATAAGCATCTTTTTTTTTTAAACATCTTTATTGGAGTATAATTGCTTTACAATGGTGTGTTAGTTTCTGCTTTATAACAAAGTGAATCAGTTATACATATACATATGTCCCCATATCTCTTCCCTCTTGCGTCTCCCTCCCTCCCACCCTCCCTATCCCACCCCTCTAGGTGGTCACAAAGCACCGAGCTGATCTCCCTGTGCTATGAGGCTGCTTCCCACTAGCTATCTATTTTACGTTTGGTAGTGTATATATGTCCATGCCACTCTCTCACTTTGTCCCAGCTTACCCTTCCCCCTCCCTGTATCCTCAAGTCCATTCTCTAGTAGGTCTGAGTCTGTATTCCCGTCTTGCCCCTAGATTCTTCTGGCCATTTTCTTTTCTTCTTCTTTTTTTTTTTTTTTTTTAGATTCCATATATATGTGTTAGCATATGGTATTTGTTTTTCTCTTTCTGACTTCACTCTGTATGACAGACTCTAGGTGTATCCACCTAACTACAAATAACTCAATTTCGTTTCTCTTTACGGCTGAGTAATATTCCATTGTATACATGTGCCACATCTTCTTTATCCATTCATCTGTTGATGGACACTTAGGTTACTTCCATGTCCTGGCTATTGTAAATAGAGATGCAATGAACATCTTGGTACATGACTCTTCTGGAATTACGGTTTTCTCAGGGTATATGCCCAGTAGTGGGATTGCTGGATCGTATGGTAGTTCTATTTTTAGCTTTTTAAGGAACCTCCATACTGTTCTCCATAGTGGCTGTATCAATTTACATTCCCACCAACAGTGCAAGAGGGTTCCCTTTTCTCCACACCCTCTCCAGCATTTATTGTTTGTAGATTTTTTGATGATGGCCATTCTAACCGGTGTGAGATGATATCTCACTGTAGTTTTGATTTGCATTTCTCTAATGATTAGTGATGTTGAGCATCCTTTCATGTGTTTGTTGGCAATCTGTATATCTTCTTTGGAGAAATGTCTATTTAGGTCTACTGCCCATTTTTGGATTGGGTTGTTTGTTTCTTTGATATTGAGCTGCATGAGCTGCTTGTAAATTTTGGAGATTAATCCTTTGTCAGTTGCTTCATTTGCAAATATTTTCTCCCATTCTGAGGATTGTCTTTTCGTCTTGTTTATGGTTTCCTTTGCTGTGCAAAAGCTTTTATATTTCATTTAGTCCCATTTGTTTATTTTTGGTTTTATTTCCATTTCTCTAGGAGGTGGGTCAAAAAGGATCTTGCTGTGATTTATGTCATAGAGTGTTCTGCCTATGTTTTTCTTTAAGAGTTTGATAGTGTCTGGCCTTACATTTAGGTCTTTAATCCATTTTGAGTTTATTTTTGTGTATGTTGTTAGGGAGTATTCTAATTTCATTCTTTTCCGTGTAGCTGTCCAGTTTTCCCAGCACCACTTATTGAAGAGGCTGTCTTTTCTCCATTGTATATTCTTGCCTCCTTAATCAAAGATAAGGTGACCATATGTTCGTGGGTTTATCTCTGGGCTTTCTATCCTGTTCCACTGATCTATATTTCTGTTTTTGTGCCGGTACCATACTGTCTCTATTACTGTAGCTTTGTAGTATAGTCTGAAGTAAGGGAGCCTGATTCCTCCAGCTCCGTATTTCTTTCTCAAGATTGCTTTGGCTATTCGGGGTCTTTTGGGTTTCCATACAAATAGTGAAATTTTTTGTTCTAGTTCTGTGAAAAATGCCAGTGGTAGTTTAATAGGGATTGCACTGAATCTGTAGATTGCTTTGGATAGTAGAGTCATTTTCACAGTGTTGATTCTTCCAATCCAAGAACATGGTGTATTTCTCCATCTATGTGTATCTTCTTTAATTTCTTTCATCAGTGTCTTATATTTTATGCATAATTTGTCTCCTTAGGTAGGTTTATTCCTAGATACTTTATTCTTTTTGTTGCAATGGTAAATGGGAGTGTTTTCTTAATTTCACTTTCAGATTTTTCATCATTAGTGTACAGTAATGCAAGAGATTTCTGTGCATTAATTTTGTATCCTGCTACTTTACCAAATTCATTGATTAGCTCTACTAGTTTTCTGGTAGCATCTTTAGGATTTTCTACATATAGTATCATGTCATCTGCAAACAGTGACAGCTTTACTTCTTCTTTTCCAATTTGGATTCCTTTTATTTCTTTTTCTTCTCTGATTGCTGTGGCTCAAACTTCCAAAACTATGTTCAACAATAGTGGTGAGAGTGGGCAACCTTGTCTTGTTCCTGATCTTATTGGAAATGGTTTCAGTTTTTCACCATTGAGGACGATGTTGGCTGTGGGTTTGTCATATATGACCTTTATTATGTTGAGTAAAGTTCCCTCTATGCCTACCTTCTGGAGGGTTTTTATCATAAATGGGTGTTGAATTTTGTCAAAAGCTTTCTCTGCATTTATTGAGGTGATCATATGGTTTTTCTCCTTCAGTTTGTTAATATGGTGTATCACATTGATTGATTTGCATATATTGAAGAATCCTTGCATCTCTGGGATAAGTCCCACTTGATCATGGTGTATGATCCTTTTAATGTGCTGTTGGATTCTGTTTGCTAGTATTTTGTTGAGGATTTTTGCATCTATTTTCATCAGTGATATTGGCCTGTAGTTTTCTTTTTTTGTGCCATCTTTGTCTGGTTTTGGTATCAGGGTAATGGTGGCCTCGTAGAATGAATTTGGGAGTGTTCCTCCCTCTGCTATGTTTTGCCAGAGTTTGAGAAGGATAGGTATTAGCTCTTCTCTAAATGTTTGATAGAACTCTCCTGTGAAGCCATCTGGTCCTGGGCTTTTGTTTGTTGGAAGATTTTTTCTTTTTTTTTGTGGTACGCGGGCCTCTCACCGCTATGGCCTCTCCTGTTGCGGAGCACAGGCTCCGGACGCGCAGGCTCAGCGGCCATGGCTCACAGGCCCAGCCGCTCTGCGGCATGTGGGATCCTCCCGGACCGGGGCATGAACCCGTGTCCCCTGCATTGGCAGGTGGACTCTCAACCACTAAACCACCAGGGAAGCCCTTTTGGAAGATTTTTAATCACAGTTTCAATTTCAGTGCTTGTGATTGGTCTGTTCATATTTTCTATTTCTTCCTGGTTCAGTCTTGGAAGGTTGTACATTTCTAAGAATTTGGTCATTTCTTCCAGGTTGTCCATTTTATTGGCGTATAGTTGCTTGTAGTAATATATCATGATCTTTTGTATTTCTGCAGTGTCAGTTGTTACTTCTCCTTTTTCTTTTCTAATTCTATTGATTTGAGTCTTCTGCGTTTTTTTCTTGATGAGTCTGGCTAATGGTCTATCAATTTTGTTTATCTTCTCAAAGAACCAGCTTTTAGTTTTATTGATCTTTGCTATCGTTTCCTTCATTTCTTTTTCATTTATTTCTGATCTGATCTTTATGATTTCTTTCCTTCTGCTAATTTTGGGGGGTTTTTGTTTTTCTTTCTCTAATTGCTTTAGGTGTAAGGTTAGTTTGTTTATTCGAGATGTTTCTTGTTTCTTTAAGGTAGGATTGTATTGCTATAAACTTCTCTCTTAGAACTGCTTTTGCTGCCTCCCATAGGTTTTGGGTCGTCATGTTTTCATTGTCATTTGTTTCTAGGTATTTTTTGATTTCCTCTTTGATTTCTTCAGTGATCTCTTGGTTATTAAGTAGTGTATTGTTTAGCCTCCATGTGTTTGTATTTTTTACAGATGTTTTCCCTTTTAATTGATATCTAGCCTCATAGCGTTGTGGTCAGAAAAGATGCTTGATACAATTTCAATTTTCTTAAATTCACCAAGGCTTGATTTGTGAGCCAAGATATGATCTATCCTGGAAAACGTTCCATGAGCACTTGAGAAGAATGTGTATTCTGTTGTTTTTGGATGGAATGTCCTATAAATATCAATTAAGTCCATCTTGTTTAATGTATCATTTAAAGCTTGTGTTTCCTTATTTATTTTCATTTTGGATGATCTGTCCATTGGTGAAAATGGGGTGTTAAAGTCCTCTACTATGAATGTGTTACTGTTGCTTTCCCCTTTTATGGCTGTTAGTATTTGCTTTATGTATTGGGGTGCTCCTATGTTGGGTGCAAAAATATTTACAATTGTTATATCTTCTTCTTGGATTGATCCCTTGATCATTTTGTAGTGTCCTTTTTTGTCTCTTGTAATAGTCTTTGTTTTAAAGTCTATTTTGTCTGATACGAGAATTGCTACTCCAGCTTTCTTTTGATTTCCATTTGCATGGAATATCTTTTTCCATCCCCTCACTTTCAGTCTGTATGTGTCCCTAGGTCTGAAGTGGTCTCTTGTAGACAGCATATATATGGGTCTTGTTTTTGTATCCATTCAACCAGTCTGTGTCTTTTGGTTGGAGCATTTAATCCATTTACATTTAAGGTAATGATCGATATGTATGTTCCTATTACCATTTTCTTAATTATTTTGGGTTTGTTATTGTAGGTCTTTTCCTTCTCTTGTGTTGCCTGCCTAGAGAAGTTCCTTTAGCATTTGTTGTAAAGCTGGTTTGGTGGTGCTGAATTCTCTTCGCTTTTGCTTGTCTGTAAAGGTTTTAATTCCTCCGTCAAATCTGAATGAGATCCTTGCTGGGTAGGGTAATCTTGGTTGTAGGTTTTTCTCCTTCATCACTTTAAATATGTCCTGCCACTCCCTTCTGGCTTGCAGAGTTTCTGCTGAAAGATCAGCTGTTAACCTTATGGGGATTCCCTTGTGTGTTATTTGTTGCTTTTCCCTTGCTGCTTTTAATATTTTTTCTTTGTATTTAATTTTTGATAGTTTGAGTAATGTGTGTCTTGGCATGTTTCTCCTTGGATTTATCTTGTATGGGACTCTCTCTGCTTCCTGGACTTGATTGACTATTTCCTTTCCCATATTAGGGAAGTTTTCAACTATAATCTCTTCAAATATTTTCTCTGTCCCTTTCTTTTTCTCTGCTTCTTCTGGGACCCCTATTACTCGAATGTTGGTGTGTTTAATGTTGTCCCAGAGGTCTCTGAGACTGTCCTCAGTTCTTTTCATTCTTTTTTCTTCTGCTCTGCAGTAGTTATTTCCACTATTTTATCTTCCAGGTCACTTATCCGTTCTTTCTGCCTCAGTTATTCTGCTCTTGATTTCTTCTAGAGAATTTTTAATTTCATTTATTGTGTTGTTCATCACTGTTTGTTTGCTCTTTAGTTCTTCTAGGTCCTTGTTAAACGTTTCTTGTATTTTCTCCATTCTATTTCCAAGATTTTGGATCATCTTTACTATCATTATTCTGAAATCTTTTTCAGGTAGACTGCCTATTTCCTCTTCATTTATTAGATCTGGTGGGTTTTTGCCTTGCCCCTTCAACTGCTGTGTGTTTTTCTGTCTTCTCATTTTGCTTAACTTACTGTGTTTGGGGTCTTCTTTTTGCAGCCTGCAGCTTCATGGTTCCTGTTGTTTTTGGTGTCTGTCCCCAGTGGCTAAGGTTGGTTCAGTGGGTTGTGTAGGCTTCCTGGTGGAGGGGACTAGTGCCTGTGTTCCGGTGGATGAGGCTGGATCTTGTCTTTCTGGTGGGCAGGTCCACGTCTGGTGGTGTGTTTTGGGGTGTCCGTGGCCTTATTATGATTTTAGGCAGCCTCTCTGCTAATGGGTGGGGTTGTGTTCCTGTCTTGCTAGTTGTTTGGCATAGGGTGTCCTGCACCGTAGCTTGCTGGTCGTTGAGTGGAGCTGGGTCTTGGCGTTGAGATGGAGATCTCTGGGAGATTTTCAGCGTTTGATATTACGTGGAGCTGGGAGGTCTCTTGTGGACCAGTGTCCTGAACTTGGCTATGCCACCTCAGAGGCACAGCCCTGACTTCTGGCTGCAGCACCAAGAACCTGTTGTCCACACTGCTCAGAATAAAAGGGAGAAAAAGAAAGAAGGAAAGCAGATAAAAATAAAATAAAATAAAGTTATTAAAATAAAAAAATTATTTAAAAAGTTTTTTAAAGTAATAAAGAAAGAAAGAAGAGAGCAACCAAACCAAAAAACTAATCCACCAATGATAACAAGTGCTAAAAACTATACTAAAAAAAAAACCAAAACAAAAAAACAAAACCGAACAGACAGAACCCTAGGACAAATGGTAAAAGCAAAGCTATACAGACAAAATCACACACAGAAGCACACACATACACACTCACAAAAAGAGAAATACAGAAAAAAAAAAAAATATCGTTGCTCCCAAAGTCCTCCTCCTCAATTTGGGATGATTCGTTGTCTATTCAGGTATTCCACAGATGCAGGGCACATTAAGTTGATTGTGGAGCTTTAATCCGCTGCTCCTGAGGCTGCTGGGAGAGATTTCCCTTTCTCTTCTTTGTTCGCACAGCTCCTGGGGTTCAGCTTTGGATTTGGACCCGCCTCTGCGTGTAGGTTGCCGGAGGGCGTCTGTTCTTCACTCAGACAGGACGGGGTTAAAGGAGCCGCTGATTCGGGGGCTCTGGCTCACTCAGGCCAGGGGGAGGGAGGGGTGTGGATGTGGGGCGAGCCTGCGGCAGCAGAGGCCAGTGTGACGTTGCACCAGCCTGAGGTGCGCCATGCGTTCTCCCGGGGAAGTTGTCCCTGGATCCCGGGACCCTGGCAGTGGCGGGCTGCACAGGCTCCCTGGAAGGGGGTGTGGAGAGTGACCTGTGCTCGCACACAGGCTTCTTGGTGGCGGCGACAGCAGCCTTAGCGTCTCATGCCCGTCTCTGGGGTCCGCGCTTTTAGCCGCGGCTCGCGCCCGTCTCTGGAGCTCCTTTATGCAGCACTCTTAATCCCCTCTCCTCGCGCACCAGGAAACAAAGAGGGAAGAAAAAGTCTCTTGCCTCTTCGGCAGCTCCAGACTTTCCCGGACTCCCTCCCGAGTAGCCGTGGTGCACTAACCCCCTTCAGGCTGTGTTCATGCCACCAACCCCAGTCCTCTCCCTGCGCTCCAACCAAAGCCCGAGCCTCAGCCCCCAACCCCCGCCCGCCCCGGCGGGTGAGCAGACAAGCCTCTCAGGCTGGTGAGTGCCGGTCGGCACCGATCCTCTGTGCGGGAATCTCTCCGCACCCCTGTTGCTGCGCTCTCCTCCGCGGCTGCGAAGCTCCCCCCTCCGCCACCTGCAGTCTCCGCCCGGGAAGGGGCTTCTAGTGTGTGGAAACCTTTCCTCCTTCACAACTCCCTCCCACTGGTGCAGGTCCCGTCCCTATTCTTTTGTCTCTGTTTATTCTTTTTTCTTTTGCCCTACCCAGGTATGTGGGGAGTTTCTTGCCTTTTGGGAGGTCTGAGGTCTTCTGCCAGCGTTCAGTAGGTGTTCTGTAGGAGTTGTTCCACGTGTAGATGTATTTCTGGTGTATCTGTGGGGAGGAAGGTAATCTCCATGTCTTACTCTTCTGCCATGTTGAAGCTCCTCACCGTAAGCACCTTTGCTGCACTTTCTTTGTGTAACTAATTGCCTATAGGGCAGTTTTGCTGTAAAAGATAAAACAAAAAAAGATAAAAGAGGTACGTTAAAAAGGTCATAATGAAACATAAGAAATGAAACAAAATAAAAAGGCTTTATTGTGAAATAGAAAACATTCGAATACATTTAAGATGTGTGTGGATTGATTTGTCTTCCAGGTCATTGTATTTTCCACAGTTTTTTTTGCCTGTTGATTTCGTCTCCTTGTTTGGCATGGCACTTTTTCTTTTTCTCTAAAATGTCTTCCTTCGTTAAGAGAGGTATCAGTTTCCAAACGTTAGGATGGGTGTTTGTACCTTAGCTCTGGACCATGTAGTGCCAGTCTCCACACTGCTGTGTGCTCTTGGCAGGCTGTCACACACCTGCTGATGGATGTTCTAAAGTTCTATGGAAAATGTGGGTCCAATTCTGTGTCTCTGAGGCCCTCAGCCTCATTCTCCTCTAATCTAATGTGTTTCAAAATAAGAAACCAACTCTTGGGGCAAATCATCATTATCTGTCAGCTTGATAAAGCCATCAATACTGCTAACCAAAGAAAAATCTGACGCCTCTCAAGCAGGTGAAACCCAACTGTCATCCAGTTGTTTTACTGTTCATGGCAAAGTTGTCTTATAGTCAGTTAGTTACGCGGTGAAAATGTTTATGGCAAAAATGCTTGAGGCAAAGATGTTTATGGCAGAGAAGCTTATGGCAAGAAGACTGGATACATACATGTTATGACATGAAAATAGTTTTGTCTGACATGTCTGTAAACAGGCTCGTAGATGCTGCCCTGTCGTTTACAAGGGGCTGTTGTCATAGGTCCGCTGTGAGGGAGGGTGTTGTTACAGGCTGAACCGTGTCCTCCAAATTCATATACTGAAGCCCTAACACCCAGCACCTCGGATGTGACTGTATTTGGAGATGGGACCTTTAAAGAGGTGATTAGGGTAAAATGAGGTCATATGTGTAAGGACTGACATCCTTTTTTAAATAAATGTATTTATTTATGCATGTATGTATGTGTGTATGTATTTATGGCCACAATGGATCTCCATTGCTGCACGCGGGCTTTCTCTAGTTGCAGTGAGTGGGGGCTGCTCTTCGCTGTGGTGTGCGGGCTCTAGGTGCACTGGTTTCAGTAGCTGTGGCACATGGGCTTAGTAGTTGTGGCTCACAGGATGGATATCCTTATTAGAAGAGGAGGTCAGGACACAGACACGTGCAGAGGGACAAGCCTGTGAGGACACAGAGAGAAGGTGGCCGTCTACACGCCGAGGAGAGAGGCCTCAGGAGGACCCGGCCCTGTCCACACCTGGATCTCGGATTCCAGTCTCCAGGACTGGAGACAGTGAATGTCTGCTGTTGAAGCTGCCCAGGCCGTGGACCTTTGTTACGGCCTGAGGAGACTCACACAAGAGTGGAGCCGTCTCAGATGATGCACTCAGCTTCCCTTTACCCTGAGAGTTAATAGTCACGTGAAGTTACAGTGCTAACGATCATTTAGTGAACGTCAGCTGTGCCAAGTGCGTTACACATATTTCTTTTTAAATTCTCGCCTTCTCGGGTGCCCTAGGGCCGGCCCCCACCTTACGGATGAGGAAGGCCTGGCTGATTTGCTCCAGCCACGTGGCCAAGGCTGGTGGGTCAGCTCTGTCCGACTTGAAGGCCTGTGCTGTCACCGCGTCTCTGGGCGTCTCCTGTCCCCTGTTCTGTCAAGTCCTGTTGGAATCTCTGGCACGTCTGGATATCCGTGGTCGGAGAGGGGAGAGGCCTTGAGCGGCCGTCTCAGCCCCGCCACCGGGGAGGGTGGTGGTAGCACTTAGATGTAACCATCGACCACCGACGGGTTCCACTGTTCCAGCTGCGGACAGCGGCCACCCATCGTGCCTTCCTCGGAGAAGAGGCTCAGAACTCTCTTTATCCCCACTGACCTCCTGGGACGCAAAGGTGCCTCACGGTTCCCGGCCCCTGGACCTCCCCTCGGGCCTCAGGGCCTGGTTGTTGCTTAAATGCAGGGGGAGCACAGCCTGCCAAAGCTGTGATCAAGGGCGCCTGCCTTTGGCGTTTCTGAAGCATTTCTCGACGTGCGGGAGGAGACGTCGGCCAGCTTGGACCAGAGCAGGGACTGGAAAAATGGCAGCTGCGGGCTGCGCTGACTCTGCTTTGCTGGTTGTGTCCTCTCTCAGCCGTGGGCACATGGCGCCCCAGGTGGGCTGCACCTGCATCTGCTGTCAGTTGCCTTATGGATCGACCACTTGCAGCACCTTGGCAGTTGAGGTCTGTACTGGGCTGGGGAGAGAAAGCCGCCCACCTGGACAGGCCTGGTCCTTCACTGTCCTGCTAGAGGCTCTGCTCTCTGCTCTCTTATCACTGTAACCAGGCAGTCAGCCCTTCCTTGGGGCTCTGGGCTTTGACATCTGAGGGGGTGGAGGAGCCCCAAGCCTTACCTTGGAGGCTTCCTGCCTCGTGTGTCTCCCCAGAGAAGCAACGGGTCCAGCAGTCAAGGAATCAGAAGGGGAGATCTGGGTTCAGAGTCTGCCTCTAAGCTGTGCAGCGCTTGACACATAACTCGCCCTCTCTGGGCGTCAGTGGGCTCAAGTGTAAAGACAGGCGACACTGTCTGAGTATATGGGGTTTGTGACTTACACACGCACCGACTGACCACCCATGATGCACCGGGCACGGGGATAACGCCGCTGGACGGGGAATGGGATCCCATCAGAGCCAAAGGGAGATGGACGGTGCCCGGGAGCGATCAGGACATCTGCTGGGAGAGGGGGAAGCCAAGGTCAAGAGGGGGCTTGGGATCAAGAGCCCAGAACAAGGTGTTGAGGACGGCGGATGGTTGATGGCTTCAGGCCCAGCACGTTGGCTGCATCCGTCACCCAACCTGAGCTCTTGTGCAGAGGACGGGAGAACTTCGTCCCCCTCTTCCCGTCCGTGGTCACTGGGTCCTGGTGTTGGCAGTCGTGCCCCGTGGTCTGGCAGCTTCCAGGGGCTCAGCCTTCATCCAGGTGGGAGCTGTGCTCTAGGAACCCCGGGGTTTGCTCCCACCTACCTTGACCCATTGCTCGATGGAGTGAGGTGGGCGACACCCCCTTCCCCCTAGAGAAAAGGTTAGGGCCCCAGGTAGACTGCGTGGACCCGAGCTCCGTCTGGACATTGTCCAGTTCACAGCCAGTGAGACTGGGCAGGGCTCTGATGCAGGAACGGATGGGACCCTGGGCACCGTCCCTGTGTGTCCCATCCCCATGCCCGGCCCATCTTGACTCTTGTGCGTCTTCTCTGCTGCTCTGCCCGGTTGCCGAGGCAATCCACGTGGCCACGGTTATTTCTGCCTTTCAGTTATTCACATACCTGTGCTCTCTCATACGTCATCTATAATTATTAACTGTGTTTTCCTGTTGCCTTGCACAGACACCCCCCTCCCCGGAGGGAGAGGATTCTGTTTCTGAAAGGACACGTGTGGGTCCTGGTTGGAGACCCTCGGTCTGCAGAGGGGTGGCATGTTCTGGGGGGTGGAGAGCTGCACGTGTGGGTCCTGGTTGGAAACCCTCGGTCTGCAGAGGGGTGGCGTGTTCTGGGGGGTGGAGAGCTGCACGTGTGGGTCCTGGTTGGAGACCTTCAGTCTGCAGAGGGGTGGCGTGTTCTGGGGGGTGGAGAGCTGCACGTGTGGGTCCTGGTTGGAGACCCTCAGTCTGCAGAGGGGTGGTGTGTTCTGGGGGGTGGAGAGCTGCACGTGTGGGTCCTGGTTGGAGACCCTCGGTCTGCAGAGGGGTGGCGTGTTCTGGGGGGTGGAGAGCTGCACGTGTGGGTCCTGGTTGGAGACCCTCGGTCTGCAGAGGGGTGGCGTGTTCTGGGGGGTGGAGAGCTGCACGTGTGGGTCCTGGTTGGAGACCCTCGGTCTGCAGAGGGGTGGCGTGTTCTGGGGGGTGGAGAGCTGCACGTGTGGGTCCTGGTTGGAAACCCTCGGTCTGCAGAGGGGTGGCATGTTCTGGGGGGTGGAGAGCTGCACGTGTGGGTCCTGGTTGGAGACCCTCAGTCTGTAGAGGGGTGGCGTGTTCTGGGGGGTGGAGAGCTGCACGTGTGGGTCCTGGTTGGAGACCCTCGGTCTGCAGAGGGGTGGCGTGTTCTGGGGGGTGGAGAGCTGCACGTGTGGGTCCTGGTTGGAGACCCTCAGTCTGCAGAGGGGTGGCGTGTTCTGGGGGGTGGAGAGCTGCACGTGTGGGTCCTGGTTGGAGACCCTCGGTCTGCAGAGGGGTGGCGTGTTCTGGGGGGTGGGGAGCTGCTTGGGCTTTTCCGGGGTCTCCTGCTGATTCAGTGCAGGGGAGGGAGTCCGGGGGCCCGGCGTGGGGGGAAGGGGCTGCCGTCCTCCTGTTCTGAAGATGCTTTGAGGAACTCCTCAGTGCTGGTGGTCCCTGCGGCAGCTTCTGGAGGTTGCAGGATGTCCACTGAAGCCTTGCTCTGTTCTCCGAGGGCACGTTGGTTGAAGGCCATGCTCAGTGCCCAGCGCTGTCCAGCAATGAACAGACACAGACCCGTCCCTCCTCTCCGGGAGTGAATTCCAGTCTAGACGAGAAGCAGACCTTGAATGCTCTCCCGTCATCTACTGCTGCTTGAGAAACAACCCCAAAACCTAGGGGTTTAAACAACAACCATTTTACTCGCTCATGACCCTGTGGGCTGGGCTTTCGGGCAGGGATGAGCTGGTGGTACTCGCTCCCCTCCAGAAGTCCGGGCTGGGGCTTCTCTACGTGGTCCCTCTCCCTGAAGGTTGCTCTCTGGGGCTTGGGTCGGTGCACTTCTTACGTGGGAGCTGGCTTCCAAGAGGTAGATTGTTCCAAAAAGTAAAGTTGGGAGCCACAGCTCTCTGAAGTTTCATGGCTTCATTTCTGCCACATTCTAGTGGTCAAAACTAGCCACTGGTCCAGCCCAGATTCAAGGAGATGGAAATAAGGCTCCACCTCTCCATG
Organism: Grampus griseus; assembly: GCF_964374135.1. NCBI lineage: Eukaryota > Metazoa > Chordata > Mammalia > Artiodactyla > Delphinidae > Grampus > Grampus griseus. Next base: position 107,795,370 of record NC_139002.1, on the reverse strand, counting down.
GAAGGAGTTTGCAGAGTTTGTGGCCATTTTGAATCCACTACACTATACCCACCCTAATGTCTGTTTCATACAGCCTGGTAAGTGGGAGACGGCTGTAGGCTTGCAATGTAACCTCATCATCTCTGAAGTCGGCCAGTGGGTTTGATTCCTGCCACCGTCCGCCAACAGCTGTGTGACCTTGGGAAGCAGTTAAGCCTTGCTCTGCCTTTACTTCCATGGGATTCCGTAAGTTGGGGCAGTAATACCTGCCCCACTGGATTGCTGTCAAGATCAAAGAGACAGCCCATGTAAGGCATATGGCCCTCGACTTGCGTTAGTGATGATCGGCACTGGCTACTCTGATGGGAGCAGATGCTTCTACTGATGATACAGAACGAAGGAGCCGGACCTGACTTGGTTGTCGGTGCATTTCCCTGAGGAGTTAAGGATGACGTTGTCAGACGTTTGTTGGGGAGATGACTCAGCAGATGTGGACAGGATGGGGATCGGCCGTGCCAGCAGTTCTAGACCAGCTGCTGCCAACAGGGAAGGTGGGAGAGATTGAGGAGGTCAAGTCTCCAGGTCTCAGGGGTGGCTAGGATACGGGGATTAGAAATGTCAAGGGGGATGCCTTTACTTCTAACTGGGGCAAATGGTTGGGGTCAAGAACTAGAGAGGGTCAGTAGAATTACCATACGATCCAGCAATCCCACTCCTGGGCATATATCCGGACAAAACTTTAATTCAAAAGGATACACGCACCCCTATGTTCACAGCAGCCGTATTCACAACAGCCAAGACATGGAAACAACCTAAATGTCCAACGACAGAGGAATGGATGAAGAAGACGTGCTACATATGTATGATGGAATACTACTCAGCCATAAAAAAGAACAAAGTAATGCCACTTGCAGCAACATGGATGCCACTAGAGATTATCATACTAAGTCAGAAAGAGAAAGACAAATACCATATTATCATATCACTTATATGTGGAATCTAAAACATGACACAGATGAACCTATCTATGAAACAAAGAATCACGGACACAGAGAACAGACGGGTGGTTGCCAACGGTGGGGGGTTGGGGGAGGGATGGAGTGGGAGGTTAGGGTTAGCAGATGTCAGCTTTTATATATAGAATGGATAAATGACAGGGTCCTACTGTAGAGCTCAGGGAACTATATTCAGTCTCCTGGGATGAACCATAATGGAAAAGAATATAAAAAAGAATGTGTATATATGGATAACTGAATCACTTTGCTGTACAGCAGAAATTAACACAATGTAAACCAACTATACTTCAATTTAAAAAATAGAAAAAAAAAAAAAGACCTGCAGAGGGTTTGAGAGCTCCTCTTGTGAGTCACCCTGCCCCAGCTTCATGTTGCTGGGTAGGATTTCACGAATCCCCTGGTCAGAGATGGAGATCCGTCTATTACTCACGGCAACAGTAAGAGGCAGACAGCGGCATTTTGTCCTGGTTCCCTGAACCCAGATCCCCACCCAGTGATGCCAGAGGGCCCCTGGGCACTGCACATGCAGTGGTTTGCATGATGGGAGGGAAACATACTGAACAGTGAGCATACCCCCTTTGGGTTCTAAGGGAAACACTGAATCTTCTGTCTGCGTCAAATCCGGTCCCCCCAAGGCATGGCGAAGTCCCAGCCCCCAGGACCCGTGATTATGACCTTCCTTGGAAGTTGGGTCTTTGCAAAGGGGCACGATGAGGCCATTAGGCTGGGCCCTGACCCAGTGCCACTGGTGTACTTATGAAGGAGGGCATCTGGGTGCAGACACAGAGGGGAGATGTGGAGATGCAGGGAGGAGATGACTGCCGACGAGCCAAGAGCACCGGAGTCCTGCGGGAAGCCGGGAGGAGGCCTGGCGCAGGTGCCGGCTCCGAGCCCTCGGGGGCGCCTGCCCACACCTGGATTTGGATGTCTGGCCTCCGGAACTGTGAGAGAGGACACCTCTGCTGCTCTGAGACACCCGGTGTGGGGTGCTCTGTTACCGCAGCCCCAGGAACAAATACATCTCTAAGGCTTCCCACTGTAGTCGGAAGCAGAGAGTCTCAGTGCCACGTCGCTTGGGATGTGCAGAGGGGCTGAGACCCCAGGGGGACTGTCTCCTAGCAGATGGACACTGCTGATACTTATGGACATGGGGAACCTGCGACGGGACCAGATTGGGAGGCACTGTTTCCTTTCTCCTGAAGGAAGGTTGTCTTGTGGGAGGAGAAGACCTCAGCCCTCTAGCAAGGCTGCAGAGCCAGCATTAGCACCTGGAAGCTGCAGGGAAGCGGATTTTTTTTCCTCCACAAAAGAAGAAAACCTTCTTATCGCCCAGGCTTCCCCTGTAAGGGGGAGGGAGTGGCAGCTCGGGACCACCTGGTGGGGTTGCTGAAGTGTGGAGGTTGGACCACACGTGTGAGGATCAACCCAGGCGGCATATCAGAACCCTGGGCGGTAGATTTCTTTCTAGAATACCGGCTCCTTCACCCTCACCCCACCAGATGCTCTGATTCAGCAGATCTGAATCTGGGGGCCTGGGACCTGCACCTTGTAAGCTGCTCCCCAGGTGGGTCTGACGGGTCCAGGTCGCTGGGCACCCGCACAGCTGTGGCTCTCCTCACCAGTTCCGTTCGTTTGAAAGGCACCGGAAGTTGCCATCACATAGAGCATCCCTGCAGCCCACCTCCCGGGGGTGGCTTGTCTGGACCCCTTTTCTTGAGTCCGCACAGCAGCTTCTAGCGCTTTCCTCCTGCCTGTGGCCACCCAGGTTCTCTCTGACACCCACAGCTCTTGTTTCGGCAGGTGCCCTGCGGGGCTGCCACTCGGGTCTCAAAGGTCACACAAAAGAGTCACCTGAGGGCTAAGTGTTGGGGGGGGTGGTCTGGAAGCGTCACTCTTAGGGAGCATCCCTCTCCCCTGCCCCGCCAACGCCGCTGCCTCCCTAGCCGGAGGCTCCGGGGACCACGCTGAAAGACACAACACGGTCTTCAGAGCAGCATTCTGAACCTTCGCTAACGTTTAGGCAGAAGTAGTATTCCGCCGGTAATGAACTTTCCCCTCAATTCTAAAATGCTTATGGATAAACTCCTCCCTCTGTTGTCTGCACTTCCTTTCTAGAGCTTATTTTAGTTATGCTGTAAAGTTTTTGCACTCCTCCTGTTGTATTATTACACTGTTATCTCTTCTCTCCTGTTTCCCATCTCTTTGCATTGTTGTTCTGACTCCTGGAAGATTCCCTCAGTTTTATCCCCCTGGCCTTCTGTGATCAGGCGTATAATTTGCCTGGAGTCGGACAGCCTTCAGCTGTTTACGTGTAAGATGGACGGTTGGCAACGTGACGGGAAGGTAGGCAGGGTTAGGATGGCAGGCTGCCGGGCATCCCGCAGGGGAGCGAAGGGGGTTTGGACGTTTCACTGGGGAATCCCGACGGCCGGGGATGAAGCTCTTAGCTCGGGTTCGTCACGTCTCCTCAGAGATTGAGTCCTGGGGTCCCAGTGAGGGGAAGGGGCCTGGTGGGGGCAGAAGACCCGCTGTTCCGTGTGTGGACTCCACTCAGTCCCCTCGCTCCCTGTGTGGTCCCACCTCCCCACCTTCAGGGTCTCCCTCCAGAATGTCCACTTTCCCTCTTTCCTCCTATGGGGACAAGGAGAGTCACCCGGCTGCCCTGCGGGAGGACTGGACCTGGGGATCCGACTGCTCCCCGGACAAACTTTGAACCAGTTTTCCCGCCTTCCGCCCGAGGGAGGAACCCGCAGGCCACTTCGAGCCTTTCTGGAACCCCGCGCTGCCAGCTGGCTGCTGGTCCACCCGTGGAGGCAGCTGTGCTCACCAGACTTCTGCCATCTCTCCTGTGCTCTCCTAGCTGCTCCTTTTCTGCCTGTCCTGGTGTTCACGTGTGCTGAAAATAAAATCCCTTTGCTGCCTTTTGCTGTGGGATTTCAAGAGGAAGCCGGGATGTGGCCAGTCTTCCCCGTAGACGTGGAAGTGTGCTTTGTAGCGAGAAGTAACTGGGCGGTCCAGTTGGGGCTGTGTTGGGGGCTCTGCTGGCAGGAAGGAGGGGCTGTATGAGGTTCTGTCCTTGCCCCCGGATTTTTCTTTGTTTTTAAAAATTGTCTCCTTTTTTCAATTGAAGTATAGTTGATGTCCAATGTTGTGTTAATTGCTGCTTTATAGCAAAGTGATTCAGTTATACATATATAGACATTCTTTTTTTTTTTTTTTTTTTTTGCGGTACACGGGCCTCTCACTGTTGTGGCCTCTCCCGTTGCGGAGCACAGGCTCCGGACGCGCAGGCTCAGCGGCCATGGCTCACGGGCCCAGCCGCTCTGCGGCGTGTGGGATCCTCCTGGACCGGGGCACGAACCCGTGTCCCCTGCATCGGCAGGCGGACTCCCAACCACTGTGCCACCAGGGTAGCCCCTAGACAATTCTTTTCCATGATGGTTTATCACAGGACATTGAATATAGTTCCTTTGCTGTACAGTAGGACCATGTTTATCCATCCACTATATGATGGTGTGCCTCCGTTAACCCCCAAATCCCACTCCATCCCGCCCCCACCCCCTCCCCCTTGACAACCTGGAATTTGCCTGCAACGTTTACTTAAGTGTCACAGGTGGTATCTGGAGATGGTACCAACCCCGTTGGGTTGCGGTTCCAGCACTTTCTAGAGGCTTGAGCTCCTGGGCTGAAATTAGTTTGATCCACGTTGGCGTGTGGGCATGCGCGGTGCGGTTTCTTTACGTGGATTGACAAACTTCCTCAAATACGCCACGTGCAGGTGTTTTCCGGAGGCCTGTGTCTATTTCAATTAGGAACCGAATGTTGGTTTTGTTGGTTTTTCTGACTTGGACTTGAGCTGGCGGCTTGTTGTACGAAGCATTGTTGGACGGGCTTAGGGTAGGGAACTTGGTGTTTTCTTGCCTTTCTTCTGCTCCCACCCTGGCCGGAAATGCTATTTTTACTGCCCAGACCATAAATTAGTCAAGCTTGTCGCCTCCTCCACATTTTTGCGTGGAAACTGCTTCCTCTGTTCTCTTTACTTCCATCCTGTACCTGTTGATCAGAAGTACCAGCAGGTAGCATCCGTTTAAGTAAAGCAAAGCACGTCCCGTGCCCTGTGGCTTGGCGGGGAGGGGAGACCTGGTCGTGGGTACGTCTGGGAAAGGGATCCCCAGAGCTGATTCCTTCTGCGTCACGTTTTTTTGCAAGTGCACAAATGGAAATAATGGCATTTGTCCCCAGGAAAGTCAGCAAAGCCCCTGTCATTCCCACGTTGCAGGGGAAGCCCCGAGTTGCCGGGTGCCCAACTGGTAGCAAAGGTTGGTGACAACTTGAACTTTGGGACTCTCCTCTGAAGGCTGTCTCTTGTTGTTTGAAGTCTTCTCGCCGCAGTGGGTTGTTGTACTGAGTGTGTGTGGCTTTCACAGCTTTTGTCAGATTTTCCCTGAAGCACATTTTCTAGTTTTGTTGATATTGTACTTGGTATTGTCTTTAAATTTCAATTTCCAGTTGTTCCCTGCAACTTTGTTGAAACACAATGGGTTGTTTTATATTCATCATGCATCCTCCCATCTTGCTTAAATCACTTAACAGTTCTAGTAGTTTTTTCTAGGATTCCAATCAATTTTCTGCATGGACAACGATCTTGTCTGCAAATAAAGACAGTTTTATTTCTTCCCTTCACATCAGGATGTGTTTTATTTATTTTTCTTGTTATTGAGCAGAAGCCGTGAAATTGGACATCCCTGTCTTGTCCCTGATCTTTGGGGGAATTTTTTTCAGTCTTTCATCGTTAAGTATGACGTTCACTGTGGGCTTTGCAGAGACGCCCTTTATCAGACCGAGAAAGTTTTCTTTCTAGCCCTAGTTTGCTGAGAGCTTTGTCATGAATCAATGTTGGATTTTATCAAATGCTTTTTTCTGCAGCTATTGAATTGATCGAATGGTTTTTATTTTTCTTTTGCTGATATGGTGAAGTACGTTGATTGATTTTCAAATGGTAAATCAACCTTGCATTCCTGAGATAAATCACCCTTGGTCATGAAGTGTTATATATGGTTGGATCTGACTTCTTAACGTTTTGCTTAGAATTTCTGCATCTGTGTTCGTGAAGGGTATTGCTCTGTTCTCTTTTCAGTATGAGGGTAATAATACTGGCCTCATAGAAGAAGTTGGGAAGCTTCCTCCTCTTCAATTTTCTGGAAAATTTTTTTTACTTCTCTAGCTTTTTTTTTTTGCGGTACGCGGGCCTCTCACTGCTGTGGCCTCTCCCGTTGCGGAGCACAGGCTCCGGACGCGCAGGCTCAGCGGCCATGGCTCACGGGCCCAGCTGCTCCGCGGCATGTGGGATCTTCCCGGACCGGGGCACGAACCCGCGTCCCCTGCATCGGCAGGCGGACTCTCAACAACTGCGCCACCAGGGAAGCCCTACCTGGTCATTTTTACTGTTTTATTAATTTGTTAATATTTTTATTGCCAAACATTGTGAATTGTGGATTTTTCTTGATGAGTCTGCATATTTTTGAATTTGTGTAAATATTCTTGAACTTTGTTCTGGGATTCACTTAAGTTACTTAAGGACAGTTTGATCCCTCAGTTCTTGCTTCCAGTATTTGCAGTGTGGGGTCATAGCAGCATTCAGTCTAGGCCTGAATATTTCCCACTACTGGGGCAAAGCCCTCTGTGTGTTCAGTGCCCCATAAGTCATGAGGCTTTCCAGTTTGGCCAGTGGGAGCAGGCATTGTTCCTGGACCTGTGTGATCGATGTGTGTGATGACCTCTGGTTCCCCTGGTAGGTTAGTCGCAAACATGGGCTGATCACACCCCCCAGAATACTCCAAGGACCCTCTGCAGGTCTCTAGTGACCTCTGTGTTCCAGCCTGTCCTCCCCTGTGCTCTGTCCTGCAGGCTGTCGCTGCCTTGGCCCCGCCCTGTGTTCCCAGCCCCGTCACCTGCACTCTGGAAACTCGCCCAGCATCACCTGGTCCTTTCTTGGATCATGGCCTGGACACTGAAGGCAGGAAGCTGGGAGGAGTCACAGGGCTCATCTTCCTTGTTTCCTGGCTCTCATGCATCACTGTCCTGCATGTTTCAAAACCGTTGTTCCCTATACTTTGAGCAGATTTTGGCGGTTCCGGGCAGGAGGCTACATCCAGCACCTGTTACTCTGCCTGGAAGTGGAGGTCTCTCTCTCTCTCTCTCTCTCTCTTTTGTGTCTTCCCCTGCCCCTGTGTTTCTTGTCTCCACCTCTCCATCCGGCCTGGATTCTGTTTAATAGAGGGGAGTCAGGGAAGGTATTTCTTTTGCGTGTGTGTGTGTGTGTGTTACGTGGGCCTCTCACTGCTGCTGTGGCCTCTCCTGCTGCAGAGCACAGGCTCCGGACGCGCAGGCTCAGCGGCCATGGCTCACGGGCCCAGCCGCTCCACGGCGTGTGGGATCTTCCCGGACCGAGGCACAAACCCGCGTCTCCTGCATCGGCAGGCGGACTCTCAACCACTGCACCACCAGGGAAGCCCTCTAGCTTTCTTTTGATGAGCATTAACCTGGTACGTCTTTTCCTATCTTCTTACTTTTCACCTGTTGTTGTCTTTATTTTTAACATTCATTTCCTATGGACGGCTTAGGGTTGGGTCCTGTTTAACGTGAAATGGTAATGGTTTGGTTTCAATTTGTCATTGTGCTATTTGCGTTCTGCTCATCCCATCTGTTATTTATTCTCATCTTTCTGCCTTCATTTAGATGAATAGAAGCATCTTATGATTCCATTTAAAAAAATAAATGTATTTATTTATTTTTTGGCTGCATTAGGTCTTCGCTGCTGCCGCACGGGCTTTCTCTAGCTGCAGCGAGCGGGGGCTACTCTTCGTTGCGGTGCGTGGACTTCTCACTGTGGTGGTTTCTCTTGTTGTGGAGTACGGGCTCTCTAGGTGCACAGGCTCCATAGTTGTGGCACACGGGCTTAGTTGCTCCGTGGCATGTGGGATCTTCCTGGACCAGGGCTTGAACCCACGTCCCCTGCATTGGCAGGTGGATTCTTAACCACTGCGCCACCAGGGAAGTCCCTTATGATTCCATTTTATCTCCTTTTTTGGCGTATTAGCTATAACTCTATGTTTTATTATTTTAGTGGTTGCTGAGGGTCTCTCGCATACATCTTTACCTTCTCACGTCTCTCTTCTGTGATACCGTTCCCGCTCATGTACAGTGTAAGAACCTTACCACAATGTGCTACCTTTTCCCCTCTCAACTCTTGTGCTTTTGTGGTCATATATTTTTCTCCCACATATTTTATAAACTCTCTCTTTCTCTTTCTCTGTTTGCTTGTTTAAACAGTCAGTTGTCTTTTAAAGAGGTTTACGTAAGAGAAACTCATGTATTTACCCATGGGGTCGTCATTTCCAGTTGTCCCCATTCTCTTGTGTGTTACTTCTTTTTTTTTTCCTGGTATCATTTCCTTCTTTGTGAAGGTTCTCCTTTAACTTCTTTTGTCGGGAAGGCTTTCTGGTCATGAGTCCTTTCAGCTTTTATGTCTGAAGAGTCTTCATTTTTTGAAAGATGTTTTCCCTGGTTATATAATTCTCATTTGCCTTTCTTTGGGTCAGTACTTTAAAGACGTTGCTCCACTGTCCACTCACTTGCACTGTTTTCAGCCAGAAATCTGCTGTAATTCTTAAGTCTGTCTTCTGCATGCAACGTGTCTTTAATTTTTTTTCTCCCTTTGTGTGTTTTTAAGATTTTTCTTATTATCTTTTTTTTTGTGGTACGCGGGCCTCTCATTGTTGTGGCCTCTCCCGCTGCGGAGCACAGGCTCCGGACGCGCAGGCTCAGTGGCCATGGCTCACGGGCCCAGCCGCTCCGCGGCATGTGGGATCCTCCCGGACCGGGGCACGAACCCGTGTCCCCTGCATTGGCAGGCGGACTCTCAACCACTGCGCCACCAGGGAAGCCCGAGAAGAGTTTTGAATGGTGCTACTCCCTTGAGTGTAAATCTTTGGTGTATTAGTTTTCTGTGGCTGTTGTAGTAAATTGCCACGAGCTGGTGGCCTAAAGCAACAGAAATTTATTCTCTGACAGTTCTGAAGGTCACAGTTCAAAATTCATGGGTTCATCAGGCCTTGCCTGCTCCCTCTGAAGGGTCCAGGGGAGGATCCTTCTTCAACTCTTTCAGCTCCTGGTGGTTGCTGGCAACCTTGACTTGACCTTGGCCTGTGGACACATCACTCCAGTCTCTGCCTCCGTCATCACCTGGCTGTCTCCCTGCTCCTCCCTGCACGTGGTCTGCATCTTTCCATGACTTTCTCGTAAGGGCACCAGTCGCTGGATTTAGGACCCAGTCTGCTTCAGTATGACCTCATCTTAACTAAACTAATTGCATCTGCAGAGACCCCGTTTCCAAATAAGTTCCCATTCTGAGGTTCTGGGTGGATGTGAGTCTGGGGGGACTCTATGCAACCCAGTCCATTTGGGTTTTTGTTGCATGAATGGGACTTCAGCATTTGCGTTGCTTACTTTTCTGGAAGAGGAAACTCTTGGGCAGAAGTTAACATTAGCCAAAGGCCCCTCTTAGCTTGTGGATGTGAAGGAGCATTTCCCTGGGGGATGTTTGTCTGGCTGGTCAAGGAGGAGGATTCAACAGTAGTGCCTCTTTGTGCTGGCAGCCGAGCCATCCTGGGAAGAGGACTCACTCTGAGGGGGCACGAAGTGGTGCAAATACTGAGGCCAGCACAGCAGTCAGCCTGCACAGTGGCATTAGGGGCCTTCAATTTCACTCTACTCAGAAAGCTCAGATCACAGCATGCTTGCCCGCCTGTGGTCCCAGCAAGAAGGGGAACCCGATCTGGAATTGATTTCTCCCCTTTTAAAATCTTATCCTCCCTGAGGGCTGAGAACGATTTTCCTTTTATTGTTGTTGAAGTCTACAAAAGTCCAAATGCTTGAAAAATAAATGTAAGAGATTTATAAAAACACTGTCAGGCAAGTTGTGATACCTCTCCCTGCTTGGACATGACAGGTGTGACATTGAGTGGAGGACAGGATGCTCACCTCTCAGCCCCCATCAGCCCATGAGGCTGTGCGGCTTTGAAATGCAGCCCTTATGACTGTCTTTGGAGGTTCCTGGCTGTGTTCTCGCGTGGGGGATTGCATGTAGGAATGCATACGTGCTAATAACACAGTTCTTCCGCTTGTAAGATCCTTTCCTGAAGAAACCATTTGAAATATGGGAGAGGATGCTCAAAAGGCGGTTTCTTTTCAATAAAGTTCCACGAGAAACCATGCCCGTGGCCCTCCGCCCGTGTTCTTGGTGTCGGAGCCTTTCTTGGGCATCCTTCCTCTGTGGGAGGTCAGGGAGGGAACTGGCGGGGTGGCAAGGAGGGTGGGGATCTCGGCTGCTAACGTATTTTGAGAGTTTCCTTTGTGCCCGGGGTGTGTGCGCTGGGCTGGAAATTCTGACGGCCATCTGCCCCTTCTGGTGACACGCTCAACACGTCCCAGAGTGGTGCCGAGCGAGTGGTGCTCGTCTCTTGTAGGAGCCTTGGGCACCCGTGGGGGTGTTCCTCTTACACCCACTCCTGCAGCCCTGGACCACGCCTCCAGCCGAGAGCTCCAGTGTGGCCGGGGGGCTTGAGAGCAGAGGTGGGCCTTCCCGGATGGTATGGACTGAATGTTTGTGTCCCTCTGTTGAAACCCTAACCCGCAGTGTGGCCGTATGTGGAGATGGGGCCTCTACGGACGTCATTAAGGTTAAATGAGGTCACAAGGGTGAGGCCCTGATCCTATAAGGTTAGTGTCCTCATAGAAAGAGACCCCAGAGTGCTCCCGCTCTCCAGGTGAGGACACAGGAGGAGACACCGTCTGCGGCCAAGAGGAGGGTCCTCACCCGGATATGACCACACTGGCACCTTGATCTGGTTCCAGCAGAACCCCCGTGTGTGTGCTGGGCATCTGTTTTCCTGCAGCTCCTGTGATTTTATGCACAGGGAAGGTCCATAGTCCCAGAGGAAACAGCTGCTCCCTTGTCATTCTTGGGAGTCTCTGAGTTTTTACACCTCAGGTCCGCTGAGAGCTCATTGTGGGGAGCGGTCCACACGCCCCTCCTGGCAGGCCTGTCCTATTATCTGGGCGCTGGAGCAGAAGTACACATGGAGGCTGACACGACAAGCCACGTCCTTCCTGTTTAAAAATTGTAAATCAAGCTAGCAAGCTCTTAGATAAAATATGTTTTCTCCTTCTGCTTTCACAGATCATCCTTCATAATAAATTTAAAAGTGTGCGGATTTACCGTATTATATGACTGAAAGCTGGCAATATACCATTATGAGTGGATTTAATTATTATTTGCACACTTGGGTACTGTGTTGATGCCCAGTGATATTTGGATAAGTAATAAACTTCACTCGTTAATTATTATATATCCCGTAAAATGTGTTTGTCTTGCCTCCTGTTTAGCAAAATTACTACGCATGTTGTTATAATCCAATTTATGTAATCCATAAATTGTTACATAATTTATGTTCCATTGAGAGTGATAATCTAAATACTTAAAAATTTAATATGTTCAAAGTGTACAGAATCTGGGTGGATTATTTAAAATGTGAACTAAAATAAATTTAAACATTAAACTATTTTTCACAAGGTTTCGAAAACAGTAGCTACAAAAATACTTCTAATTATCCATTAAAGGCAAAATACTAAAATAAATGCACATCATAATTTCAAATCGCGATATTTAAAGACGTTCAAATTCAGTTTTCTGAAAATTTAATCTCATGGAATATTTTTATGACCATTAAGTGAGTCACAGTTCTGCCACTCAGATGTCTATGCAGAGAATCTGTATCTCATTCCACATGTTATGTCTAGATTTATGTAGATACACATTTCAGAGTCACGTGGATTCTTTAATATTGTCAAGTGTTCCTCAGATGCCACCTGCCACTATTGTGAATGTTGAGTCCCTCTAGGATGGGAATTGGAAAGTAAGTAAGGATACACACGCCTCTAGTAGAACTAAAGGTGCTCCATCACCGTGCACCTGCTGCTTTCATGCTGTCTGGAAAGACGTGCCTTGTTGGCCAGTCTCTTACCTAAGCACTTCCCCTGCTCACATTCTCTGCAAGCTCAGATGTCCTGTCCATCAGTCCGTCCATCTGTGCAGCGCTGGAAGGTGTGGAAGAGTCATCCTCCATTGGAGGTCAGCAGAGGGCGAAGGGGAGATGGTTTCCTGCCAGGGGTCACAGAGATGCTCCGTGAACTTGGCCTGGGCTGGGTCCTGAGAACTGGTAGAGTGGACTGTTAGGTCAGCCAGTGGAAGGCATTCTGGGGGGCTGCTCAAGGACGAGGGGTCTCTGCTCCCAGGAGAAAGCTAGATGACAGTGTAAGAGGCGCCCTCGTTTCTCAACCCTAGCTGAGCATCTGTACCACCTGGGGGGCACCTGAAGGTGAGCGACTCCTGGATCCCAGGACAGCCTGAATCTCAGGTGGGGCTGGGAACCCCCAGGGCAGGCTGAGTGTAGGGGTTCCGAGGAGGGAGCTCTGTGGGCTGGGTGATCTCACCGTGGGGTTCAACGAGGCTACGCACAGGTGAGTCAGAACTGACTCCTGGGCTTGGCGTCTGGACCTCATTCTCCTGTGGGGGGACGTTGTAGGTCCATGGGCTGTTGGACGGCTGTGCTGACCTGAGGTGCGTCCCCCGTAGAGACTGCAAGAGTTTCTCGCGCTGGGCGGGTAGCTTGGTGGTTTTAAACTCCCGGAGGAGAAAGGTATTTCCTTAAGGTCCTTTCTTGGGAAAACGAGATGAAAGTTGAAACCATGGTTGCAGAGGAGAGCAGGTTCCCACAGCCATTGGGATGACAGGAATTAAAGAAAACCCGTCTTCAGCTTAAACTCTGTCATTATGGGTGATGGCAGGACCAGGGAGGGTAGCGGCTGCCCCACCCAAGGTGCAGCCAGGGCCCTCCCCAAACAAGTGGCCACAGAGCTTCCTGCAGGGTCAGGGACTTAGCGCCCAGACAGAGCACCCACCTACCCAGGCAGTGCCTGATGCCTGGGAGCAGTACAGAAAGCTGTTGGGAGACCCCATGCTCCATCTGAAAATTTTAAAGCCTTATTGTAACAGACTCGTCTCGGTTTTAAGATCTCAGGGACATTTCATCTCCGCCGGACGTCTCAAGTCTGTAATCTTGTTTGACACACCCAGTTCCCAGACTCAAGACCTTGACCTCGCTGCTGGTAACCCACAGTTCAGAAGGAGCGTCAGCCAGCACTGTCAGCCAGCCAGACACCGCTGACATCGAAAGGCGGGCGTGGGTAATACCGAAAGGGCACAAGCCCCTCGCCCTCACCACCGTGACCTGGATTCTGAGAGCTCGCATGCCCTTGGGGGTATTTTCTCCGGGCTGTGTCACCTCCCAGGGGTGCCGCAGGGTGCAGCTGCGGTCCCTCGGGTGCCCAGCAAGAGGAGGGAAAGGGGAGGCGCCCAGGCCGGGACCCCACATCCTCACCTCTCACCAGTGTCACAGCCTGGTGGCCGCAACTCACCAGGGGGGCCCACACCAACTGCGGGAGCCTGAGGGGTGCAGGGCACCCCAGTATCCGGAGAGCAGCAGCCACCTGGGCCACAGGGGCGTATTTTGATGTTACCTTTTGTTTTCGATCCTGAGACAGGTTCATCAGAACTGGGTGAACTAGATGGGATTAGAGATCTTTGTCCTTTGCGGGCCTCTCTGGTCCAAGAGAAACTGTCTGGGAGGCTGGCCTGAGGCAGAACTGGTCTAGGAGTTAAACAGTGCATTGCTTATCTGAGCGGGAGACAGAGCCGGTACACGGGAGCCCTCTGTACTGTCAGCTCCGTTTTCTCTCCACCTAAGAGCGCTGCGAGCATGAAAATCTGTCACCTAAAAATATTATACATGTTTTAATAAATATCGATTATATATATTTTATATGTTTATGTAGGTCAATAATATTTTCATAATATATTTAATAACATATTTTAAATATATATTTATCTTTTAATATTTAATAATGCTATTTATAAGTAACATATTTATATAATATACTTTTATGTAGATATTTAGTACATTTTGTACATTTTAAGAGTATATATTATGTAGGTTTAGCATTCTGCCCTCTGTCCTTCAGCTCTCCTGCTGAAGAAGAGTGTGCCCAGTGCCCCAGGACGGACGTGATGAGACCATTACAGGGAGATCCTACGTCGTAGTCCTTTAATTTTTTAAAGTTTTTATTTTTAATTCGCAACATTATAAACATAGAAAGGTAGAAAAACGTAATAACTATTCTATACCCACCATCAGAATGAAACATTCTAAGATTGTGCCACATTTTCTTCCATTTTGTTTCACTTACTTTTTAAAGAAAAATTTTGAGACAACTCACACTTGGCTCCCATGGGTTTTCCCTCCTGAGTGGGAACAGCTGTTCTGATTTTCGGTTATATATGTATATATATCGATAGGGCCATAGCCAACTATATAATTAGTTTATATATGAAAACTTTATATCAGTGGGGTCTGTTCTGCGATGAGTTGATTTTCCCCTTCACTGTTTCGTGTCCATACATGTCACCTGAATCGGTTTGTCCCGGCTGCTCCGTGATTACTCCTGATGTCGACAGAGCGTCCTCACTTTGTTTCCTGGTGGCATGGGCGCTGTTGCCCACCAGTTCCCTGGTAACTCACCAAGCGTCCCCGAGGGCGGGCGACACTCCTTTCTCGGTTCCGGGGGACGCACAGCCAGATGCAGAGGTCACCCTCAGGAAGCATGTGGTCCGTTCAAGAATGGGGATGCACACACGGTGTGCAAAGAAGGGAAGGATGGTGTATGTCATTCATGAGCAAGTGAGGGGTGTCGGGGAATAAATGCTGGGGCCGGGGGCGTGGCTGGTGAGTGCAGGGGAAGCGGGCACGGCCTTGCTTCTGTAAACAAGGGGTTCACGCAAGTTGGTGGTATTTGTTAACAGTGGGCACGAGAGGCTCATACACCTGCGTGTTAGGGTTTTGACCCAACCGCAGGCAGACTTCCCCCAGTCACGAGCGAGCCTTGGAAGTGTGCTCCAAAGAGCAGGGGCATCTCTCCTGCAAGGAGTGGCCGTTCCAGGGTCTGGGGACCTCCGTGCCACCCACTGTGTCAGTGAGGTTGAGGACGCTGCCCTGCAGGTGCCGAGGCTGTGAAGACACTGCTTCCTGCATGTAAAGCAGCAAAACTCCTTGAAGAAGTCTGTCTGGGGATTTCGCTTTCAGTTTTGGAGAAACTGGTCTCTACTGGAAGCAGACATTCTGAGGACACACATATGCCAGAGGCCCAGGGGCCCAGAGATGAAGGTGTGTGGTGGGCCGTGCCTTTCAGGCCCGTGCAGGGGCCGACCTGGCTGGGCGGGTCCCTTCCTCGGGCCCCTGTGGGTGAAGCTGCATGGGGTTGAGTGGTCTGGGCTGCCCAAGCCTGTTTGCCCGTAGGCTCTGTAATATTTTGCACTTGGCTCTGAAGAAGGTGAGTGTCTCAGCTTGGGCCACCATCACAAAGTACTGAGGGCTACACGACGGGCTGTACTTATCCCAGAGCTGGAGGCTGGATGCCCAGCGTCAAGGTGCCAGCTCATATGGTTCCTGGTGAGGGCTCACTTCCTGCCTGCAGGCGGCCGCCTTCTCCTTGTGGCCTCACGTGGCAGAGAGAGAGGGGGACGCAGCGGGTGGGGGACTCGGGTATCTCTTCCTCTTCTCAGGACACCAGCCCTATCTGATTAGGGCTCAGCCCTTATGACCTCATTTCACCTTAAGTACCTCCCTACGGGCCTCTCTCCAAATACGGTAACATTGGGGGTTAGGGCTTCAGCATATGAAGTTCAGGGACACACTACAGTCCGTAGCAGTGAGGCTTTAGGGGCTGCGTTCGGGGCGCGATGGCAGAGCCTCCCAGGGCCCCTCCCCACGGGGCCTGCACTTCACTGCGTCCTGTGTCATGGTTTTCCTCTGTCGCTCAGCCCTTCCGACGCCCTTGCCCACGTGCATCTGAGTCCCGTGCTTTGTGCTCTTTGGGATGACACGAGTCCTTCCGAAGTTGCAGAGCTTTCCGGTGCCTGTTCTCTGTGTCTAATGGAGGTTTTAGCTTCCACGTCACCGAGTTTGTCAGTCTCTCCCTTTAGGCCTTGTATTTGGTGCATTCTTGAAAGAAAGGCTTTTCCCCTCTGATTGATTCGACAAATAATCATTTCACGTATTTGTGGTAGGTTGAGTCACGGCCCCCAAAGATATCCAGGCTGTAACCCCTGGACTCCACGGATGGGACCTTATGTGGCAATGGGGGCTTTGTGGATGTGATAAAGGTCAGGATCTTGGGATGGGCAGGTTGTTCTGGACGATTTGGGTTGGACCTGAATGTAATCTCGGGGTCCCCATTAGAGGGAGGCAGAGGGGGTCTGACACAGATGCACTGGAGGGAGAAGGCAGGCTGACTGTCTGGGGGAGTAGAGGTCACCCTAGAACCTGAGGAGGGCAAGGAAACGGAGTCTTTCCTGGAATCTCTAGAAGGAATCAGCCCTGACCACACCTTGGCATTAGCCCCGTGTGGCTCATTTCGGATTTCTGCCTCCAAACCTGAGAAAGAATACCTTTCTGTTGTTTTATCCCAGTAAGTCTGTGCTCATCCGTTACAGCAGTGCTAAAACAGCGTCTCTGGAGCATCCCAAACTCCTTGAATAAGAGATCTTCTGTTACGGTGTCATTTCGTATTTTTTTCTTCTAGACGTTTATAGGTTTGCTTTTCGCAGTCAAGTCTTGAGCGCGTGTGGCATTGGTTTGCGTGTACGGAGCGGGATGGGCTCTGCTTCTTACACTTTCTACATGAATACCCCACGATGTCCGCATCACGTATGTACTGGTTCTTTTCCCTCCGACGCACCGACACACATTGGATACCCGCATTTACAAGGCCTGTTCCGAGCTCTCTGTTTTTCCACTGATCTCCGTGTCTGTCTTTGTAGCAAGGTCATCCTGACCTCACATTATAACTGCTTAGGAAGCCTTGGCAAACGATAGAGTGATTCCCCTCTTGGTTTCCAAAGTTGTCCTGGTTATTTTGGGCTCTTTCCCCTCGTCCACACACTTTACAATCAGAATGTTGAGTTCTGTGAACAGTGCTACCAGGTTTTCTGTTGGAAGTTACAGCACATCCGTATACTGTGGAGAACCTTTGTCTTTAAGGAATGAAACCCTGTGATGATGGTGGATCTCTCCATCCATCTGGGTCTTCCTTCATTTCTTTCTTTCTTTGTTCTAAATGGTGTCCTATGAATTTTCTCCATAAAGGTCTAGCACAGGTTGCTTTAGATATTTTTTCTTAGATATTTTTGGCTATCGTTGGGAGTACGATAGTATTTTTTTTAATTTAATTTAATTTAATTTATTTTTGGCTGCATTGGGTCTTCGTTGCCGTGCGTGGGCTTTCTCTAGTTGCGGTGAGCGGCGGCTACTCTCCGTTGTGGTGCGCGGGCTTTTCATTGTGGTGGCTTCTCTTGTTGCGGAGCATGGGCTCTAGGCGCGTAGGCTTCAGTAGTTGTGGCACACGGGCTCAGTAGTTGTGGCTCACGGGCTCAGTTGCTCCGTGGCATGTGAGATCTTCCCGGACCAGGGCTTGAACCTGTGTCCCCAGCCTTAGCAGGCGGATTCCCAACCACTGCGCCACCAGGAAAGCCCCCATAGTATTTTTTAAAATGTTTTTTAATTGTCTATTGCAAATGTAACAGAATTCAGTTAACTTTTGTGTATTAATTTCTTATCTGACATTTGCTGTACTTTTTCACTGGTTTAAATAATTTATTACTAGATCCTCTTGGCTTTTCCACACAGAGAAGCATAATATCTGAAAAGTAAGTATTTTCCCCCATCCTTTTAATCCTGAAACAATGTATTCACTTATCTGTTGGCTCGTTTATCGATTATATTGATGTTTGCTACAGGACTGGGGGAGATGCACTGTTCCAGTTAAGGAAATGCTCTTTTAGTTTTCGTGTTCTAAGAGTTTGGGTCCTGACTGAGGGTGTTTCATTTCCTAGTCCCCTGACATCCACCTTGGGGCTGTCAGGGTCTGGGCCTCTGGTCCCTGAGGACACAAGGACTGTTGAACACAGCTTGGGTTTGAGAGGCGCCGGGAGAGACCGCCTCCCAGGAGAGGGAGGGACTTCTTGGCTCTCGTTTTTCTTCGGGTGAATTGATTCTTGGTTTCTGCAACAACGTTAGACGAGTGAGCCACTCGTGTTGTGAAGAGGTTAGGAGCTGGGTGCACGCTGGTTGGTCAGAATCTCTTAATTTATGCTGGAAGAAAACGGAAATGTGGGCCTGTGATAAAAACAGGACTTCTTTAGAATTGTGTGGGCCCGTTTACCTTAGAGGCTCAGACGGGAGCCCCCTGTGGCCCTATGGGAAAGCCAGCCTGCCTCTCTCCAGGACTGGGGGAGGCGGAGACCAAGGCCGTCTTGAGTCCGGACAAGGAAGCGGTGGGGACCACACTTCTGTTGCCTGGAGAGCACACAGTCCCGAGGGAACTCTGCAGCACGGAAGGGAAGTGGGTTCAGCTCCAAATCCCAGCATTTCTGTTAATCTACCCAGAACCCTTCTCAACACTCCCGTGTGCACGTAGCACACGCCACGAAGGCGCGTGAGCCTTCCTCTCATAGTCAGCGATCTTCGATGGAGACATCATTTTAATTCAGGCAGCTCCTTTTCTGACTCGGGGAAAATGATTTTGGCTGAAGGAGGAGGTATTGAGTAGCTGTAAGCCTGGAGCCCTTTTCTTCTGAGATTTTCTTCAGCTTTCGTGCCGTGCGTGTCTTTACGCAGTAAGGACCTAGGGCGGCTGTGCTTGGCAGGGAGCTGGCCTGTGGGGGACGTGCACTGGAGGCGCATGACACGGCTGCTGCAGGAGCTGACATTTGTCCTCTCCAGGGGAAAGCGTTTCGGGGGCAGGTGCTTTTGGGAGATGCAGTGTTTGCCACTCTCTGAGACGACCTCTCTGATCAATTCTGCGGTAAAGCGATGGGTGCATTTTTGTTTAATCTCGTTATGTTTCCCAAACTTCTTTGACCAGGGCTGGATTGGAGTATATGTGATGGAACGGTTCTCAGGACACCAGCTGGGAATCATTGGAGGTTAACAGGACGGTGTGGACAACGGGTATTCCCGGGAGAGAGCGAGGAGAGGGCAGGAGAGTCTGTCTAGTTTGGGGAGTCGGGTCTGACCTGGGCTGGGGTGAGCCAGGCTTGAAGGAAAGACTCGGGGAGCTCGGGAGAGGGTCCCAGGGGGAAATGATGGTACCGACAAGCCGTGGGAAGAGAGGACAGACCTCGTCCTCCGAGTTCCTCTGAAGATGCAAGATGGGATGGAAATGGAGAGTTTATTTTAGACAGTGGCTATGGAGATGCCAAGAAAACCTGGCTACATGGCGTATTCTGGTCATCAATGTGGTTCATGCACCCATTTAAGGAGAACGTCAGGAGGGTCTCACCCCCGTGTGAGTTTCCTGGGGCTGCCGTAGCCAAGTCCCACAGCCCGGGGGGCTCACACACAGACATTCACTGCCCCCAGTCCTGGAGGCTGGAATCCAAGATCCAGGTGTGCACAGGGCTGGGTCCTCTTGAGGCCCCTCTCCTCCGCATGTAGATTGTCTCTCTGTGTGTCTGTGTCCTGACCTCCTCTTCTTATAAGGACACCAGTCCTGTGGGGTTAGGGCCCCACCCTAGTGACCTCATTTCACCATAATCACCTCCTGAAAGACCCCAACTCCAAATACAGCCACATTCTGGGGTGCTGGGGGTCAGGACTCCAACATGTGAATTCGATGGGGAGACACAGGGGCTAACGCCACGCTGGTGGCCGGGGTCTGCGTTTACACCACCCCCCGGCCCTGCGGCGTGGTAGGGGTGTGGCCCTAACAGATGGGGTGGCTGCCGTGTGGCGCCACGTGGGCTGCAGCTGTGGTCACTCTGCTGGGGGTAGTTGAGGGGGGCGGCTTCCAGGCAGGGGTCCTTGGAAGAGGGAGGTGGTGCTTGACCTGAATCCTGGTGTCTCCCCATACTCCGAGGTGTGGTCTGAACCCTAGACCACCCCTACCAGATTCTGATTCAGTTACTGGGGGGCTGGTGTTGCAGCAACTTCCAGGGCAGCCCATGCCCCTGACCACTGCCCCGGGGCCTCCCGGTCCCTTCTCAATGGATGTGTTGTATGGGTGCGGGGAAAAGTAACACGGATTAAATGAACACAGAGACACAGGGCATGCTTTTTTCTCACCTTCCCAGGCTGCTCTCATGCTCCACGTGGCCCACTTCTCCCCGAAACCCACCTACTTCCACCACCCTCACTCGCTCTCAGCCTGCATTGACCATCATCTGTTAGCAACTCTCAAACAGGGCGATAGAACCCGGGCTCCTCCCGAATCTGGTTCCAGACCTGCCAGTTCTGGTGGAGGCTGCTGCCAATCTTTGGCTGTGACCTTGACCCGAGTTCCCGTGTCTGTACAGAGTGCCAGTGCAGCCCCTCAGGGAAGGCGTGGTCTCACTGCTTTGAGGATAAGACAGTTATATACATTCGAATGTGCAAAATAAATGAATAGTCACAAAATCTTGCTTCCAGTGTGTTAAATGTGTCGGGTGTCTTTGAGATTCCAGTTGAATAAAAACCTCTTTTTTGCAAGAAAATCTCACACACACACACACACACACACACACACACACACACACACACACACACACACACACACACACACACACACGAAATAAACCAGAGCTGTGGACTCTCTCCATTTTTAAGGTGATCTTCATATAGATGATTCTTGCAACTTTGACCTTGATAAAGTCAGCCTCGGCCATGGGTTTTTTGGTTTGTTTTTACTACCAAAAAGAAACTGACTTCTGTCCCAGGTCAGGTTTCATATTTTCTCTGTGTCTGGAAGGAACCAAGAGGAAAACCTAGCTGTCTGTTCCTCACAGGTGTTAGGGGACCCATGAGACAGTTTAAGATTTTATGTTTTCTTGGAACAATTGCATGCTTGCCTGGAACACTTCGGCAGCAGAACATGGAGTCTTTGTTAAAATTGCTTTTACCACCGTTATTTTCTTTTTCCCTTATTAATAGGTACCCAGCGGGGCCAATGAAACAAACACGTTCTAAGAGACATTGAACTTTATCGACTTGTGTTTGTAGAGCTTGGTATTTTCCCCGAGAGGTTAGTTATACTAGAAACGTCTGCCCGCGGGTGGTGAGTAACCTTCCCTCCCGTGTCCTGGCGCTGACTTTTCTTGGGGGAGGTGGTATCCAGACTGAGTTTTGGTCTTTCGGTGCCTCTCCTCGGAACCTCCCCCGCCCCCTCATGATGATGGGGTTAGAGAAGCCTGTGTGAATTTCAGATGGATGTTGTTTTAGCGTGAGTATGCCCCATGCGCTGTTTAGGGAGTACTTAGGATAAAGCGTATCCGTTGTTTATCCAAAATGTAAATGTCCCGCGGTGCCCTCTGTGTCACCTGCGATCCCACCCACAGTTAATAATTAAGTGTTTTCCCAGGTGTTTGCTTTTCCCATGGATCAGGTGATCACGTTACCCAAGCCCGTCATTAAGATCAAGACCTTCTTGCTGGGACTTTGGGCCTGAACTCCTAGGACATCCCGGAAGGAAGCAGGTGCCGGTGCTGCCTTTTCCCTTTCAGACCCGTCCAGTGGGTGTTGGTGGCAGACACGTCCCTGTGTGACAGTCACCCCTAAGCCGATGTGAGGGCCACGGTGGGGTCCTCGTGGCCAAATGATGTCTGTGGCCGGTGGGGAAGCTGGGGACGCAGGACCCCTTCCCCTTGGTGTTGTCAGTTCTGTTCCCAGAGTCGATTTGATTGTAGCCTGGCGCAAACATCCTCAAACCACCACCATCACCGCTTTCGCTTTCCTGGAAAGAAGACCCTGGGGTCAGGCATACTTTATTGTTTAGGCCTGCGTGTCCACGACGGGTCACCAGCATGGGGTCTGCAGCTGCAACGTCACCCTGGAAAAACAACGAATTTCCAACATTTGTACATTCCAAGCTTTTGCCTCTCATCTGACCTGTCTCAAAACCACCTGCGGATCTGGAAATGTGGGCTGTTCACAGTCCTGCCCAGCAGCAGTGGCTGGAGTTTAAAGGCGGCTGACGCCTGCAGACCCGGCATGTGGCTGAGCTCTGAGCTTCCGCCAGAACTTGGCACCTCCCCGAGGCCTGCTGCCCCCCGCTCCTGCCCAGGGTTCAGCGAGTGTCCCCTGTGCCCCAGATGATGGAGGGACAGTGAGGATGGATGGAAATGCTGCATTAGCAAGAGGATGAGACGGAAAGCACGTCCGAGGGCTTTAGAGAAAATGGACATGGTGGAAGTGGTGATCGGGGCACAATTACTTTAAAAAAGTTTCAAGCCATGGTAGCTGTTTCTGGAAGCCGGACCTGGAATGCACCTGAAGGAGGCACACCAGGGCCTGGCAGGGGTGGGCCGGGGCTGTGTCTGCTCTGACCTGGCTCTCCACGCGCCCGATTCTCGAAAGCTGGCACTGAGGCCCACACTGCCGGAAGCCGATGAGCTTTCTGGGGTCCCAGCTCATCCCGCATGGGAACGCTGCCCCAGAGACCCTCACCCTAACCCCAACGACAACCCTAACCCTACCCCAACCCTAACCTCTACCACAACCCTAACCCTACCCCAACCCTAAACCCTACTCCAACCCTAACCCCTACCCAACCCTAACCCCTACCCAACCCTAACCCCTACCCCAACCCTAAACCCTACCCCAACCCTAACACCTACCCCAACCCTAACCCTAACCCTACCCCAACCCTAACCTCTACCACAACCCTAACCCTACCCCAACCCTAAACCCTACCCCAACCCTAACCTCTACCACAACCCTAACCCTACCCCAACCCTAAACCCTACTCCAACCCTAACCCCAACCCAACCCTAACCCCTACCCAACCCTAACCCCTACCCCAACCCTAAACCCTACCCCAACCCTAACACCTACCCCAACCCTAACCCTAACCCTACCCCAACCCTAACCCTACCCCACCCCAACCACTACCCCAACCCTAAACCCTACCCCAACCCTAACCCTACCCCAACCTTAACCCTACCCCAGCCCTAACCCCTACCCCAGCCCTAACCCTACCCCAACCCTAACCCCTACCCCAACCCTACCCCTACCCCAACCCTAACCCCTACCCCACCCCTAACCCTACCCCAACCCTAAACCCTACCCCAACCCTAACCCTACCCCAACCCTAACCCTACCCCAACCCTAACCCTACCCCAACCTTAACCCTACCCCAGCCCTAACCCCTACCCCAGCCCTAACCCTACCCCAACCCTAAACCCTACCCCAACCCTAACCCTACCCCAACCCTAACCCTACCCCAACCCTAACCCTACCCCACCAGCAGTCGCCCCTGCCCCTGCCCGTGCCTGGCCTCCCACGGACCTGACCGTGATCCCTCCTCATTTGGTACGGATCCCCACCTGTGATGTGATGTCCCGTCCCATTATCCCTCTGCCTGTTTTCTGCTGGTCCCTGTTGGGTTCTGAAGCAGCACAGACATGGGGTCAGGAGGGGAAGAAGCAGCTCTTCCTGGGGCAGAAGCTACTCTGTACTAACTTCCACCCATCAGGACAGAAAGAAGCCACCGAAGTCCGGAGATCCTGGACCCGACACCCGCGCCCGTCCCATCCACCACTGACGTGGCCCCTCACCCCCCAGGAGGAGGCGGGGCTCATCCCTCTGTGTCTCTCTGTGCTGATGCCTAGTGATTCACAGTTACAGGCACGGACTCGGCTCCAGGCGACCTGGAGCTCTCACTCATTGCATTCAGCTGGCGGGCGTCTAAAGATAATGTCGATATTGGGGCCTCACCCAGACCAATTGAATCAGACCTTCTGGCACCACTGGTTTTGTTTTTGTTTTTAAAGATCCCAGGTAACTTCCCTGTGCAGCCAGGATGAAGAACCCCTCTTCTAGAGGATATGCTTCATAGAAACCTGGAAACCTAGTTGGAAATAATTATGTATACCCAACTGTATAATACACAATTTACATTTATATTACATTATAATATATTATGATAATTACACACATATAATTATGTGTAATATAATAATATACAATTATTTCTATATTATAATTGTAACTGTATTACATAGTGTGTATGTAGCATGTAATTATGCCAGGCACTTACTTTTTTCCTGTATAAATGGTGAACGAGCGAATGCAGGAGTGAACGTGTTAGTAGAAGGTGCCGCCAGGCTGTCTGGGATGTTCCTGAGGTAGAACCGGGAGTATCCAGACCCTGCCCTTGGCCACAGCCCTCCCCGCCCTCTCCACGTCTTGCACTTGTACGGTTGGGAAAACATGAAGCTGAAATGACAAAGGCATTTGGCAGTGAACGCAGGAATTCCCAGGTGCCCTGAAATTTTAATGCAGAACGACACGGGTGAATTCTGGAAATTTTAATTTAAGAAGTCAGATCTCTCTGGATGATTTGGATGATCTGCTGTTTGAGATGTTTAGCTGGGGACCCCTCACGGGTGGTTTGAAGGCAGAAGACAGAGGAGAAGGCCAGCCTGGGGGATTGGGCGGATCGGTCGTCAGGTGCACAGACTCACGGCCCGTGGGCCGGGGAGAGAGCCGGGCAGGAGGGACATCTGGCAGCATGGAGCCTCTTGGTTCCGGGAGGACCTGGGGGGGAGGGCGGGCTGGCCAGGGAGGTCGCCGCAGCTGGCTCCTGCCCCGAGCGCTGTGTGGCCACCCCCAGCAACGCCAGATTCTCCCGAGGGTCACGGTGAGCCAGAAATCTGTGTTTTCATGTGAAGCCTCTGGGTTAGGACACATTCTAAACCCTCTGCAGGCCAAACAGAACAGCATCTGGGGGCCACACTATCCCGGCCCCTTGCCCAAGGATGGTCCAGATCCTCGTGGCTGGAAGGGAGCCCCTGACCTAGTCACGGTCTTGCCTTTCCCTGGGTGAGGGTGCGTTTCTAAAGGGGCTCCCGCACTTTGCCGGGCTTTGTGTGTCTGGTCAGTTGCTGCAAATGTCCAGGGACCTGGTGGACGAGCAGAGAAACACTTCCCGGGGTGTTTGCTGTCCTTCAACGCACTCTGGAAATAAACGGTGGGCGTCAGCCTTCCCAGACTGGACACTGAGTTGGCGGTGGCCGAGCTTTGTCCTACCTGGGACTTTTCTGAGGCTCCCCCCAAAATGAAACAGTGTAGGGGCCATGCACCCCAGCACCTGAGGCAGACGGGCAGGTGACCGTGTTCCTCCCTCCCCCTCCCCCCTCCCTCCTGCTTTTCTCCCTCCTTCCTCCCTCCCCCATCCTCTCCTTCTGCTGTGAAATATTTCCAACACTGAAAGGAAAGCACAAGGAATAATGTAGCAAACATCTGTGTCCCCAGGTTTGTCGAAGTTTGGCATTCTGTCCTGTTGGCTGGAACCGAACGTTACAAGTGGCGTCACAGGCCCTGTGAACCCCTTTCTGCCCCTCCCGGCTTTAGGACCTCGTGTTTCCCATCGGTGCCTCTGCCCCGTCACTCACATCACACTCACAGTCAGTAGACGAGTCTGCATCTTTCCCACCTTTGCGAACAAGGACACCGTGTCTGAATGGTCCTGCAGACCGATTTCCTTTCTCAGGACCACATTTGGGGTCCTGTGTGTGTAGCTGGGGTTCAAGCCTGCTCACAGCTGTGCAGTCCGTGGGAGGAAGACAGCCTGTGAGCCGGGTCACCCAGGACACCCTGGTTTTGCAGGGAACAGTCTTGGACATCTTTCCTGTGCACGTGACCTTGGCCTTTGACCTCCTTTACAGAGTCACGCAGAAGTGCAACTGCTGGTTTGGCACGTTTGTTCCCCACCAGCACCCCCGGGTCGCACTGGCTTTTATCCGAACCTTTCTGGACCCCTGCCCATAGAGCTGGGGGTGTGCCCGTGGGCTGCCTGCTCCCCAGTTCTGTCCTGCTAACAGCCGTGGTCCAAGCTGGCAGTTGGCCTCCTGACCCGGGTCCTTGATGGGGATCTTTGAACTTTCATTGCGCTTGATGGTAAGGAAGCTGCCCTCCCAGCCTCCACGGGCTCTTGGGGACTCCCGAGCCTCCCCCGTCAGCCTGCCCACGACTTTGGATTCTGCTGCACTCCTGGGCCTGGAGATTATCTCATTTCTGAGCCTGGCCCTGCGGGCTGGGTCTGTTTTTACACGATACCTATCATTGCTGTGTTTGAAGCAGAGGGCGTTATCATAGCAGGAGCTCAGCACCCTTCTGACCTGAAGCCTGCATCTCTTCCCTTCCTGCTGCTCTGTCCTCCAGGAAAAACAAAGGGAGCTTTTTCTCTTACCTCGGAACGTTTCAAACTGCCCCACTGCCCCTTTGGTTAATCCCCGTAGGCTGTGGTCATGGCCACAGAGAGTTAGGGCTCCTTTTAAATGCTGGCTTTCCAAGCACCGGGGCAGACAGGGCTCACGGGGCCCCCACTGGGTCCTGGCGGCCTCCTGGCTCGAGCGCTGGACAACGGGTCACTCTGCCTGTGATCACGTCCACAAACGTGGGAGCCTGCCTCACTCAGATGCCCCCGGGTTCTTTCTTCAATTTCCCCCAAAGTTTGTTTTCCTTCTCCCCCTCCGTGTAGACACAAACAGCCATGCCGCGCAGCCCGACATCCAGCGAGGACGAGATGGCCCAGAGCTTCTCCGACTCTTCGGAGGAATCGGACTCAGACAGCTCCAAGGAAGAGACCATCTATGACACCATCCGGGCCACAGCGGAGAAGCCGGGCGGCGCCAGGACGGAGGAGAGCCAGGGCAACACACTGGTGCTGCGAATTGTCATCGAGGACCTGCAGCAGACGGTGAGCCTGCGCCCGGGTCAGCGTCAGGCGTGACCTGAGCTCCAGATGCCTCGGGGCCCCTCTGCCCGGCCGGTCCCTGTGGCCCACGCGTTGGGCTCCTGCCCCCTCCCCGCCGAGCCCCCCGCCCCTCCTGGTGGTCCCGACCACCTCCCGCTCCGTCCTCTTCGTGCACTGCCAGCAGCACCTGCTGCCTGCAGGGCCGGAGGCCAAGCCTCGGGGGCACAGAGACCAGCCTTGCAGCAGCAACGCGCACGGTGGGCGCCTTAGCAGGCGGGCTGCCAGCACTCAGGAGGGCCCTGCCTCTTCCCCTGCCGCTCTGTGCTCCCCACTTCCTGGGGTGTGCAAGCTGTGTCCGGTGTGCCCTTCCCCGCGCTGCCTGTTGGCCACGTCCTAGCTGTCCCTGGAGGCCCAGGCCCAATGCTGTTTGCAGTATCGCCCACGAGGAAGACCGTCGTTCTGGGGTGAACGTGCGTGAGGTACCTGGGGGTGCAGGAGAGGGGTCTTCCCGGCCGTGGTTCCATTTCAGCGGGGCCTCAGAAGATGGAGGAGGGTTTCCCTCGGGCGCAGGGATGGCAGGTGACAGGGACGCACGCGGAAGCCTGGAGGGGGTGCACCTGGCAGTGGGGTACAGTGTGGCGGGGGACCCATTGGGCTGGGCTGGGCTGGACTTGAACGCCCCGAGGACACTGTCCAGGGTCTGGCTACTGGGTACGGCGTCTGGGCCAGCGGGGAGGCTGAGGTGGGTCGGGGCACCCAGGAGGGCTTTCTGGAGGCCGGCAGATGGCAGACCCACAGTCAGGCTGAGTGGGCACCTCTGGCTGGGAATTCTTGTCTCTCGGATGTAGACGGCCTCTGGGGCGCTCTGGAAGGGGGGTCGGGTGTGCCATGTCCAGCCTTTGTACTTGAAGGCCCTGATGGGGAAGGGGCCGCGCTTGGGATCAGAGGGACTTGGCCGCGGGTGGGGGGGGGGAGGCTCACTGCGCCACCACCTGGCCATTTGGTGCAGGTACATCACGTGGCCTCTGACCCGGGACCTCATCTCCTGGTGCCCCGGGGGTCTAATGAGTAGGTTTGGTGCCTCGGGGGTGGGGTCTCTGCTCTCCCAGGAGACCTCTGCTCGTGGTCTCCCCTGGCCCTGCTCTCTGGGGAGGGGCTCTATGTGGGCTGAGGGTGCTGTGCTGCTGACACCGGTCATCTAAGAGTGAGGCCAGACTGCCCTACCTTCTAGGGAGAGCTCAGGGCGACCTGAACCCCAGAATGAATCCAGCAAAGTGGCTGTCCTGGCATTCAGCTCTTCCTTTTTTTTTTTTTAAGATTTTTATTTTTTTTGAAGTGGACCATTTTTTTTAAAGTCTTTATTGAATTTGTTACAATATTGCTTGTGTTCTGTGTTTCGGTTGTTTGGCCCAGAGGCATGTGGGATCCTAGCTCCCTGACCAGGGATCGAACCCACATCCCCCTGCAGTGGAAGGTCCCAACCACTGGACCGCCAGGGAAGTCCCAGCTCTTCTCTCTTCCATGTCATTTAACATCTCTTATAAAAGTTAACAAGATTATTATAAAAACTTCGTCATATGGAAAAGCACAGATGCCAGTGCCAGAAGTGGTTGTCAGTAACATTTAATGAACATTTCAGACGTGTCTCTCTAAAGGGTTACAGGTAACGGGTGGCCGTGTACGGATAGAAATACGTGGGTAAGCCTCAAAGTACACACGCTGTTAATAAATCAACATCATTATGATGATTTCATTTGACTCTAAAAGGAGAAAAAGTCCGTGAAGGAAATGCTGAACTTTAGTTATTTTATTTTATTTTATTTTTTGCCATAAGGGAGACTGTTTCCAAATGAATCTGTAAACTTAAAAGAAACAATTACAAAACACTGGAAGGCTGAAATCTTTACTTGTCATTTTTGATTACAGCTTTTTGCCTCCTTTTTTATTGCTGTAAGACACTTAGTGTTCTCTCCTTGTATTGTTTGGGGTGGATTAAGCTGATAGCTGTGCTAAACAGACCTCCAGATCTCAGGCACTTGACCCATAGATGCTTTATTTCTCGGTCCACTGGGGATTGGCAGGAATGAAGAGGTGGCGGTGGCAGTTCTGATCCATGCAGCCATTCAGGGACTCAGGCTCCTCCAGCCAGGTAGTGGGGACACGCCCTGGCCTCTGGAGTTCTCTCCCGGGTCTCCTGTATCTGCTCAGAGGGTGAGGCAGGGAAAAGAGATAACCCATGGACCACGTCTCTCCTCCCACCTTCCCTCACGTCCTCCACAGGCTGCACCTGACCTCAAGCACCTGACCACAGAGGGGGCTGAGGAATGTAGTTTAGCTCTGAACCTGGGAAGGAAAAGGTCACAGTGTGTGGAGAACAGGCAGCTGTTTGCACGTGCACACACATGCACACACACGCACGTGTACACGCGCAGCCTCTCCTCCCCACCCCCCGACTCTTGTTGGTGTCGAGCTCTCTGCACGTGGCCACTGTCCACCCAATGTAACGCGCATCCTGCTGCAGCTCTCAGAGCCCCGGCATCCCTCAGGCCCTCTTCCAGGGTCACTGCTCATTGCTGGGTGGACAGTGGCCTTCTCGTCACAGCTCTTCATTTCATTCCACCTCTTAAGTGGATGGAGTTGACTGTCCAGGGTTTTTTCAGGAAGAGGTCCTGGGGGCAGTGCTTCCGCAGTGAACGGCCCACTGATCTCATCACTGGCGGTCGGGATGCTCTTTGACGTCTCCTTGATCCAGGGAGGCCTGGGCCGTCATCCGCAGGTGGCACACAGGTGAGGATCCTGCGAGCCTCTGGTTGCATCTTCATCTGCGGATCAGTATGCAGCCTTGTTGTAGGTGTGTTTCTGTGTGAAGAATGTTACTTAATACATAGAGCTGGCTCGTTATTAACACCGAGCTCACGGCCAGCAGCCTGTAACTCACGCCTGGATGCAGCTCAGCTGACACGTGATTTCTCCCAGAGGCACGTCACAGCCTTTTCACCTATGGACACCAGACCCCACTTCAGCATTGTACCCAGGGACCACTTTAAACAGCAAAATCAGCAACAGAGAGCACAGAAATGCAAACACGGAGCACTGAATAGACTAGGATAAGGACACTTGTTTACAAGATCACAGCTGACACAGAAGGCAGCAGGTCCTCTGTTCAAACTCAGCTGGGAACGGGCACGTCTGTGCTTTGTCTGTAAGCGGTCACAGAGGTGCCACAAGAATTGATTTGAGGTTCCCAGTAAATTTCAGCAAGTAGGCAAGTTCCCAGATACGGAATCTGCAAATAACAAGCGTCAGCGATGTGCTTGAAACCGTCGGCTTGCGTGCGGTTTTCCTGTGGGATCTCTGAGTCAGTTCCCGCCCCACGTTGCCCCAGATCTGCAGGGATGTTGTTCCGTGGTCCGCTTGCCCT
Organism: Grampus griseus; assembly: GCF_964374135.1. Lineage (NCBI taxonomy): Eukaryota > Metazoa > Chordata > Mammalia > Artiodactyla > Delphinidae > Grampus > Grampus griseus. Next base: position 107,765,052 of record NC_139002.1, on the reverse strand, counting down.
GAACTCGCTTTGGACACGCCTTGTCGGGGACTTGGTGTTTTTCTTTACTGGATTCCTAAAGAATCAGTTTTAGTTACTAGACCAGGAAGTGTTTGGTGCTGGCCGTTCTGTGTTTCCTGGAAAAGCTTCTGATCTGCAGATGCTGCTTGTGCACTCTGCTTCGCAGATTTTTCCTTTTCTCTCCTCCCCTCTGGGGGAAGCGTTCTCTGTTTCAGAGACAAAATTGCTCTTTTCTTAAATTGAAGTATAGTTGATTTACAGTGTTGTGTTAGTGTCACGTGTACAGCAAAGTGATTCAGTTATACATATGCATATATATCTATTCTTTTTCAAATTCTTTTCCATTATAGGTTATTATGAGATATTGAGCATAGTTCCCTGTGCTATACAGTAGGTTCTTGTTTATCTATTTTATATATAGTGATATGTATCTGTTAATGCCAAACTTCTAATTTATCCCTCCCCCCCCTTTCCCCTTGGGTAACCATATGTTTTCTATGTCTGTGAGTCTCTTCCTGTTTTATAAATAAGTTCATTTGTGTCATATTTTAGATTCCACATATAAGCGATATATTTGTCTTTCTCTGTCTGACTTACTTCAATTAGTATGATAATCTCTAGGTCCATCCATATTGCTGCAAATGACATTATTTCGTTCTCTTTTATGGCTGAGTAGTATTCCTGTGTGTGTGTGTGTGTGTGTGTGTGTGTGTGTGTGTGTGTGTACCAAATCTTCTTTTTTTTTTTGCGGTACGCGGGCCTCTCACTGTTGTGGCCTCTCCCATTGCGGAGCACAGGCTCTGGACGTGCAGGCTCAGCAGCCACGGCTCACGGGCCCAGCCGCTCCACGGCATGTGGGATCTTCCCGGACCGGGGCATGAACCCATGTCCCCTGCATCGGCAGGCGGTGGACTCTCAACCACTGCGCCACCAGGGAAGCCCCTCAAATCTTCTTTATCCATTCATCTGTCAATGGACACTTATGTTGCTTCCATGTCATGACTGTTGTAAATAGTGCTGCAATGAACGTTGGGATACATGTATCTTTTTGAATTATGGTTTTCTCAGCGTATATGCCCAGGAGTGGGATTGTAGGATCATCTGGTAACTCTGTTTTCAGTTTTTTCAGGAACCTCCATGCTGTTCTCCAGAGTGGGGACACGGTTGCTCTCATATGGGCTCTTCCTTCTCTGGTTCTGTCCTCTTTTCTCTGATTGCTTTGATCACCTGGCGTTTTCCCTGTTTGTTCTTTCTTTACGGTATCTTCAGGTGCGTCCATTCTGTCCTGTGCCTTCTGATTTATCACCGTCCTGTTGTTTTGCCTTCCCATTTGTTTTCATAGCCCTGTGCTCGCTGTTTTGGAAGATTATTCTTTTGAGTTATTTGTTTGTAGAGTTGGTTTCACGACTTCTTATTTTCCTCCTTAGCATGAATTACTGAGATCTTTCTTCTTCCTAATCGGGGTATATTTTCATCCAGAACAGATGAACCAGGTGTCTGAGTTTTGCATGCCGTCCTTCTTCCTTTTCGCCGTTTCTTTCCCCGTAACGTCTCTGTTATTTCTTTACTGTTTCTCCTGACCTGTTCCTGTGGTTTTTCAGTGACTTGCTATTCTTTGTTGTGGTCACGAGAGTGAGTCAGGCTTGGGGGTCTGTCTCTTGGCTCTTTTAGACACAAAGGCCCAGGTGTGGGGAGTGTTGAGTCTTTTTAGGAGGTCCAAGCTCTTTCTTCGGAGAGTTTTCTGGTGCAGGGAGCTGTCCCGTTCTCGTGCATGGACACCCCCAGCCCTCGGAGCACCCCCAGTGAGCAAGCAGCCCTTCCTGGGGGGGGTCTCCTTTTGTCTCCTCAACCCTTGCCCAGTCAGAGGAGAGAAGAGAGAAGGGCCCCGTGTTCACGTCTGTCCAGGTTTGAGTATATTCATGCAAAATGTCTGGAGTTTTGTCCCTGCCAGTACCACTTCCGGGAATGAAGGTTGGGAGTTTTCCCCTGGAGGATTCAGTTTCTCTGGGGTGTACGAGAAGGATGTTTATGGCCTTAGTTGTGCCTATTTTCCACTTTGGGTGCTTTTGGGGGTGGCTTTCATTATTTGGGGTCATCTGGCTTCACCTCTTCTCGGCCCCTGGGTGCTGCACTGCTCGTCCAAAGACCCTCCCTGGTGGGGACCTGGGTGACCCCCGCCAGCCCGGCATGGACCTGTCCTCACGCTGCAGGGTTTAACCCTTTGAGCCCCTGAATTCTGTTACTGTTTATCGATGCTGGAGGGGTTCGGGGGACTGGAGAAGCACTCCCCTCCGATTTCAGACCCCAGACGCAAATGGGAAGGTGGAGGAAGGGGGGATGATGTGTCCCTTCCGCACCCGTCGCCCCAGATGGGTTGCCCGTGTGCCCGGGGCCGGTACTGAAGGTCTCTGAGGCCGGGGCCCGGCTCCCCTGCAGGTGTGAAGTGAGCCTCGCAGGCTGGGCTCACAAATGTCTGTGACCTCGAGGGCTGTCCCTGCTCAAAGCCTGTCTGTCTGAACAGTCCACCCCAGGGGGCACTTATCATCACAACAGGGAGAGAGGCCGTCTGCCAGCCTGGCTGCTGGGAGGCTCCGAGGGCAGCCAGGCCAGGGTGTGGGACGTCATCGAAGGTTGTCACAGGCCAACTGACGGTGAGTGGCCCGGAAGGTACTCTGTCCTCAGGCCACAGGCTTTGGGGACCTGTCGGGAGTTGCTGATGGAGAAACACCTGTTCTGCAGGCCCAGAATTACCAAAATTCTTCCCGAAAGGAAGATCCTCCCAGGGGTTTGGTCTCTACTCCCAGGAGCATAACTGTTTCCAGAACCTTCTGAGGACCACCTCTCTTCTCTTCACTTTGTCCAACACAAAGAAAGGTCCTGGAGCCTGAGACTGGCAGTCCCGCGGGTGTGAGCGCTCAGGACAGTGGCCATTCTTCCCGCCGGAAGGCCCTTGCCAGGGTGAGTCCTGGAGCCGGGGGCTCGAGACGGGCCTGGACTCCTGCCCAGAGGATTCGTGGAGCTGCGAGGCAGGTTCATCAGCCCAGTGCCTGCTCACGGCTTCTCCAGAAGCTCACGTGGAGGTCCCTCTTCTGCCCCAGGTGGAAGAGGTTCCCTCTGTAACCGAAAGTGGGGTCCAGCCGCTCGCTGCTCTAAAGCCAATAAAGGGGCAAGGTTGGTGGAAAGGAAAGTTTGCTTTATTGCGGAGGCTGGCAACCTGGGTGGGACAGGGCAGGTGTCCACAGGCCAGCTACCCTCTCCGACAGTCAGTGGGCAAGAGCTTTTTTTTTTGCTGTTGCGGGTAGGAGTTTATTAATTAATTTATTTATTTTTGCTGTGTTGGGTCTTCGTTTCTGTGCAAGGGTTTTCTCTAGTTGTGGCAAGCGGGGGCCACTCTTCATCGCGGTCCGCGGGCCTCTCACTATCGCGACCTCTCTTGTTGCGGAGCACAGGCTCCAGACGCACAGGCTCAGTAGTTGTGGCTCACGGGCCTAGTTGCTCCGCGGCATGTGGGATCCTCCCAGACCAGGGCTCGAACTCATGTCCCCTGCATTGGTAGGCAGATTCTCAACCACTGCGCCACCAGGGAAGCCCCAAGAGCTTTTATAGATGGAGGAAGAAACAGCACAGTCAGCTCTGACGGTCATCTTGACATTGGTCATGCGGTGGTCTGATCAGCGTCATCTTGACTGTTTTAAGGACAGTTAATGTTCAGTTCCAGGATGGGTTTGTTCCCATTTCCTTGAGACCAGTCCTCGGAATTGTGGCAGCTTATGTCACAGCTACAGTCTGGTCACCATGTAATTAAGTTCTTCCACCTGGTGGGTTTCCGTATCTAAAATAGCTCAAAGGACATGGCTCAGAATATTATCTCTAGCCCTTGAGGAGGAACTAAAGGTCCTTGACTTTGCTTAATGGCTGAACTATTATTATTTGGGCTCCTTTGACTGTTTTCCTTTGTTTCTGCATTTTCTCACCTCTCTGATTAAACCTATTGTTTGGCTAACAGACGAAAGGCAGGCAGAGGACATGGCGGGCGGGGGGAGAGGCCATAGGGTCCTGCTCCGGTTCACCTCCCCAGGTGGGGTCTGGACCTGCTTCTCCTGCGTGATTGCTGTTTCTGCATCTCAGTGGGCCTGGAGTGTTGAACCGTGGATGGAGAGTCTCTGGCAGTACTGATACTCCTTCCAGGAAGGCTCCCCGGGGGCCCCCGCACGCGCCGATGAGCAGAGTCCCGGGCGGGTGGGTGGGTGTGCAGGCCACGCGGGGATGACAGGTGGGGTGGGCTCTGGAGTGTGGCAGGAGGGCCTTCCTTGTGCTTTGCTGGAGCATCGCAGAGGCACAAGGCGCTTACGGTGGGGTTGAGCTCTGGCAGCCGTAGGTAAACTTGGCCTTTTAAGCAAGATACACGAGGCAAAATCAATAGGAACTATATAGCTCTTGTGTGATTTCTATTTGGGAGCACAGCAAACGGGGAAGTGGGGACAGAGCTGGCACCAGTCCCCTTTCCAAGCCTCCCCGAATGTCACGTCACAAGGACGGCGCAGAGGAAAACAGAAGCGGACGGGATCCCCCTGGGTGTGTACAGCATCCGCCCCCACGCCCACCTCCACCCAGGGGTTGGCACCGAGTGGCTGCAGGGAAGCTGTCGGTCCACGTGTCTGTCCCCACGACCCGTCTGAGCCAGTTAACGGAGGTGCAGGAGCCTGGCCCACCTGGCAGAGGCTTCTGGAAGATGCCTTTTTGCTTTAATCGATGCTTCCATTTATTAGATAACTGTGTCTTCGAGTTTATTTCATTGAGGAAGGAGCATCTCAGCTGCTCTCCTGAGCCCTCAGCCGCAATTTGTTTCTGTCCACCCGTTCCTCTCTCCCTCAAATTTCTCCCCGAGAGCAGCAGCCCGTAGCATCCCCGATCCCCGCCGCATCCTTCATCCCCACTGCATCCCCGCCTTGCCTGCCTCCCCCGCCCTGACGCCCACACCAGCTGACCAGAGTGCCCCCCACCCCACCCCGATCCATCACTTGCCTCCAGTCGGGCTGTCAGGGTTGCTCCACCCAAGTGGCCTTGGGTCCCCTGGCTCATCACTGAGAATCAAAGCAGAACTCCAAGAGCACAGAGGGCTCACTTCCTCCTCCTTCAGGGTTTTAAATCCTTATCCTGTTGCCGCAGACAACCGTCATATTTGCTTTTTATATCTGAGGCTTCCCTGGTTTTTGAATATGAGGAGGACTTTGCCTGTCCTATCCGTTTTTGAGCCCATCTCCTCCTCCAGTAGCTGAGAATCCAGCCCCGACGGCTGGCCTCTCACTCTGCAAAGACCAGGAGGTGGGCATGCATCGTGAGAGAAGGTTCTGGAAGGCCTGTGCAGGAGTGGCTCGTCACGTTGAGAAGCTCCGTCGGAGCACACGGCTGGGCGCGTGTTCAGTCCATCACTCTGGGCCCCTCGGGAGGTGAGAGTCTCCTTCTGGGAGTTAATTGCAGCCTCTGAATTCCACTCCCAGAAGGTTTGTCGTTGACTGCGAAGGACGCATCTTTCCAGAGGGAATATGGTGGGTTGGGTGGACCCTCTGCCATGTTCTCTGGACATCCAGGCACTGGGCGAATGGAGGACAGGAGGCTTGGGCCGAGGAAGCCCAGGTTGGCCGAGCCTGGCCCCTGCAGCCTGGCCCTCCCGGGCTCCCTCCTGCCTGGGTTTGTCTCACATTCAGACAGGATTCCTTCTCCTGGGATCCCTCCGCCGCTCCCTCATCCCTCCACCTCTACTCATGTCTCACAGCAACCAAGCTCCGCAAGGCCTCCCTGACCCTCCGGCTGGCGGGAGGTCCTGTTACCACGTCTGTCCAACGCCATCCTAACCACGGCCACGCCTCCAGCTCGACCTCCCGTCTGGGGCCTGGACCTCGTCTCTCCCTTGACATCTCCTCTGAAAGCTCAGAGGCCCCTCGACTCACATGGTCCGGAGCAGATGCCATGACGCTTTGCTTCTTCCCTCTGACCCCACAGCTGGCCCCGCTGGTTTCCCTCTCTTGGCCAGTGGTTACATTAAAAACCCAGCTCTGCCGAGGTGTGATGTACAAGCCGTGAAGCTCACGCATCTTAAGGGCCCCGTCCAGTGGTTTTCAGTAAGTCTGCTGAGTTGCCCGGCCACCTCGGTCTGGACTCTTCCCATCACCACCTTGTGCCTGTTTGCATTTCCTCCTCGTCCCCACTTCTAGCCCTGACAGCCACTAACCGTGTTCTGTCTGCATGGAGCCCCCTCTTCTGCACCACCCACGTGAGCAGGTCACCTGCGATGTGGCCTTCTTTGACCCAGCGTCATGGGAGGGAGGTTCGTCCACGTCGTGGCATCTGTCTGTTTTTTCCTTTTCATCGCCGGGTAGTAGCCCATCGTGTGGCTGAATCCGTTCCCCGGTTGATGGCCAGTTGGGTGGTTCCCACTTTGGGCTGTGAACCTTCTCTGATTCTGTTGTCTGAGCCAGAACCCAGGAGTTATCCCGAGCATTCCATTGCCCCTCAACCAATCCGCTCCCGAGTCCTGCCCTTTGACCTTCTGAATCCCTTTGCACCCGTGTCACTCTCTCCCCACCCCAGCCCTGTCTCTGCCATCTTCCTCCTGGACCAGGGGAGCTGCAGATCCCTCTTTCCTCTCAGCAGTTTTCCGCACAGTGCTAAAAGCAGTTGTTTTTAATGCGAACCCGGTTGCCTCTTTGTTGTAGACCACCCCCCGTCCAGGAGTCTTACTGTTCTTAGAATAAGATCAAATGCACAAACTTATTTACAAAACAGATATAGAGTCACAGATGTAGAAAAGAAACTTATGGTTACCAAGGGGAAAGCGGGGTGGAGGGATAAATTGGGAGATTGGGATTAACATATACACACTACTATATATAAAATAGATAATCAACAAGGACCTGCTTTGTAGCACAGGGAACTCTACCCGATACTCTGTAGTAACCTATATGAGAAAAGAATCTAAAGTTTTTCTTTATTTTTGACTGCGTTGGGTCTTTGTTGCTGCACGTGGGCTTTCTCTAGTTGCGGCGAGCAGGGGCTACTCTTCGTTGCGGTGCACGGGCTTCTCATTGCGGTGGCTTCTCGTTGCGGAGCACAGGCTCTAGGCACGCAAGCTTCAGTAGTTGCAGCACGTGGGCTCATTAGCTGTGGCTTGCGGCTCTGGAGCACGGGAGTTGTGGCTCACGGGCTTAGTTGCTCCGCGGCATGTGGGATCCTTCCGGACCAGGGATCGAGCCGTGTTCCCTGCATTGGCAGGTGGATTCTTAACCACTGTGCCACCAGGGAAGTCCTGGGAAAAGAATCTAAAGAAGAGTGGGTATATGTATATGTATAAATGAATCACTTTGCTATACACCTGAAACTAACACAATGTTGTAAATCAACTATATGCCAATAAAAATTAATTAAAAAAAGAGGATCAAATGCTAGACGTTTTATGAATTCATCTCCGCCCTCGCCTGCTGAGGTGACATCTGAGCTGAGCCCCAGGTGATGAGAGGTTGGCTTAAGGATCTTTGCCCAGAACATTCCGGGCAGAGGGTCGCCCGAGCGGCATGCCTGAGCTGGGAATGAACTTGGTTGGCAAGTCAGAGCAGCGGGGAAGGCCGAGGCCGCCGGCTGGGCGGGTGCACAGGGCGGAGGGCGGTGGGTAGGGGCCGAGGCGAGGGGGCGTGATTCCCCCTGAAGAACAGTGGGAGTTTTAGAGAGGTTTGGCACAGAGCCTGTGACCTCGTTTATAGTTGAAAGGGGACCCTGGCTTCTCTCGGGGGAGGAGGGAGGGGCGCAGAAGCAGGTAGGAGGCCCCTGCAGGAGTCCAGCGGGTAGGGGGTTTTGGAGGCTGGGGCCGGGGGTGGCGGGAGAAGGTGGAGACGGGGACAGGTTCCTGATGACAAGGTCGAGGTCATCAGAGCACATGTGGCCCTTGCAGGAGATTGTGCTCTGGCCAAGCAAAGGGTCCTTAAGGGTGACTTGTATCAACACCCTGCCTGCGTCTTTGCAGTTTCTCAGCACAGGAACAAAAAAAGACTCTGTTTCTTTTAAAGATTGAGATGTAATTCACATACCATACACTTTGCCCATTGAAAGTGTACAATTCAGTGGATTTTTTTTTAACATCTTTATTGGAATATAATTGCTTTACAATGGTGTGTTAGTTTCTGCTTTATAACAAAGTGAATCAGTTATACACATACATATATCCCCATATCTCCTCCCTCTTGTGTCTCCCTCCCTCCCACCCTCCCTATCCCACCCCTCCAGGCGGTCACAAAGCACCGAGCTGATCTGCCTGTGCTATGCGGCTGCTTCCCACTCAGAGTGAAGTAAGTCAGAAAGAGAAGAACAAATACCGTATGCTAACACATATATATGGAATCTAAGAAAAAAAAAGTTCAGTGGATTTTAGTAAATTCACAGGTGAGTGTACCCACCACCGCAGTCAATCTTAGAACATTTCATCATCCCAGAAGGAAACCCCGCGCCTGTTAGCAGGCGTCCCCATACCCCTCCCCCAGT